>NW_027009804.1:25000-39543 GCF_036934945.1 Oncorhynchus masou masou
ACTCACTACCATCACTCACTATTATCAATCACTACCATCACTCACTACCATCACTCACTATTATCACTCACTACCATCACTCACTATTATCACTCACTACCATCACTCACTACCATCACTTACTACCATCACTCACTATTATCACTCACTATTATCACTCATGGTCATCACTCACGGCCATCAATCACGGCCATCACTCACGGCCATCACTCACGACCATCACTCACTGCCACTCACCACCACCCACCTCTATCACTCACCACCACCATCACTCACTACCATCACTCACCACCACCACCATCACTACCTCCATCACTCAACACCACCCACCCACCATCACTCACCACCACCCACTACCATCACTCACCACCTCCCACCACCATCACTCAACACAACCCACCACCATCACTCACAACCACCACCACCATCACTCAATCCCATCACTCACCCCATCACCATCACTCACCACTACCACTCCCCATAGGCACAACCAACAGGTAATATGTACCATTCATTTTATACTCACAGGCGGTCAGATTAGATTTTTGGGAGCGAAAGGTAATACTATTGACGTTGAAATAAGTGTGAAGTATGTAAACATTAATATGTCAAATTAATCATTTGGTATTTGTCGCAAATAAAACTGTTAACAAAAATGTATACTATTGATTCCGTTATTAAACCACGTTGTAAAAAAGGAAATAGGTGTTAAGAGATTATGAGGAAAGGTTTAGGTCTTAGATTCCTCCCGCACCGTGTTCACTGGAAATCTAGAGATCAATGACATTATTTGCATCTAAATGATATGAATGTTTGAGTAACAAAAGCCGTGAACCTCATTCTAGACTGTTTATGACGGGGAATATTGCTGCAAGCACCACATCACAACGTCGTACCGGGCAGGTGATCTCAGCCTCAGTCAGATGCATTGCTATTCAAGTCCCTGTGGAGCACAACAATCATGCTACGATGCAGCGGCAGCACCGCAAGCCACAGGTTGACCCACACAAATATGAACACACACACACACACACGCACACACACGCACGCACGCACACGCACACACACACACGCACACGCACACACACGCACGCATGCACGCACCAGCGCACACACAAAAACACACAAACACCACCTCAGGCCACAGGTTCAGCAGCACCTAGTATCACTCTCCCTCTCTTCAATAATGCATGTTCTCTTTAGCTCGAGGCCCGCACCTCTCCTGGAGAGAGTGAATACCACTCCCTGCTCCACACATCCTAATGAGTCCAGCTAACACCGTGTCTCACAAAACACACCAGGGGCTTGGCAAGACTTGCTCGCATGCACCAAACTCTGAATACGCCTTCGTGCAGAGAATGTCAACTCAAATCATTCAAACCCATTTCTATTGTCACCCACAATCCTCTCTGTGTTAGATAGCATGTGTCAACTCTCTGCAGCTTGCTGCAGCCACACGCCTGAGAGGAAGGAAAAGCTGGACCCAGAGTGTTATGACTTCTCCCAGCTACAACCTGTGCTGCTGAGTTCTGTCCTAACAGGCCGTACAGCACTGAGCTGCTTGTTAAACCACATCCAATACATCGTTCCCTGAGGCAAAACCCTGAGCTGCCATACTGTACTATACTGCAGCTGGGCAGGCTGGGCACTTTTACTGACAACTTTGTGTGGGAATGGGCTTTATGAGGTACTGTAACTATCTGGATAGATCACACAGACAGGGATAGTATGGATGGATCACTGTCACTGTTGTATTCACAGGCAGGGAGGGAGCGCGTTCGCTGCAGCTGGCAGCAGCACTAGTACCTTTTCAAGAACGGGAGAATTTGGGGCTGGGCATTACGAGCTATTACTACTACAGTGATAACACAATGAGTATTTATGTTACTGCTATTACTACTACAATAATACCACAATGAGTATTTATGTTACTGCTATTACTACTACAATAATACCACAATGAGTATTTCTGTTACTGCTATTACTACTACAATAATACAATAATGAGTATTTATGTTACTGCTATTACTACTACAATAATACCATAATGAGTATTTATGTTACTGCTATTACTACTACAATAATACCACAATGAGTATTTTCTGTTACTGCTATTACTACTACAATAATAAAACAATGAGTATTTCTGTTACTGCTATTACTACTACAATAATAAAACAATGAGTATTTCTGTTACTGCTATTACTACTACAATAATAAAACAATGAGTATTTCTGTTACTGCTATTACTACTACAATAATAAAACAATGAGTATTTCTGTTACTGCTATTACTACTACAATAATAAAACAATGAGTATTTCTGTTACTGCTATTTCTAAATAATAAAACTGCTATTACTACTACAGTGATACCACAATGAGTATTTATGTTGCTACTTTTACTACTACAGTGATAGCACAGTTAGTGTTTATGTTACTGCTATTACTACCAGTGTTTCTACTATTACTAAAATGATTATTTCTGTTAGCTACTAATTACTACACACAGCAACTATGACTACCTTTACCACACTATACCCAAGCTTCATACTTATGTTGCTACCTTTACCTACTACAACAGTCTACTATCACAGTACCTTTACCTGTGTTTACTTACAAGCTTCAGTTACTACACAGTAACTACACTTTACCTTACTACCCAAATCACACAGACCTACTACTTTCAGTAGTAACTATGACTACCTTTACCTGACACTACTACCCAACCAGTCTACTATCACACAGCAACTATGACTACCTTTACCTGACACTACTACCCAAGCTTCAGTCTACTACCACAGTAACTATGACTACCTTTACCTGACACTACTACCCAAGCTTCAGTACTACCACACAGTAACTATGACTACCTTTACCTGACACTACTACCCAAGCTTCAGTCTACTACACACAGTAACTATGACTACCTTTACCTGACACTACTACCCAAGCTTCAGTCTACTATCCACAGTAACAGTAACTGACATACTACCCAAGCTTCAGTCTACTACACACAGTAACTATGACTACCTTTACCTGACACTACTACCCAAGCTTCAGTCTACTACCACACAGTAACTATGACAACCTTTACCTGACACTACTACCCAAGCTTCAGTCTACTACCACACAGTAACTATGACTACCTTTACCTGACACTACTACCCAAGCTTCAGTCTTCAGTCTACAACCACACACAGTAACTATGACGACCTTACCTGACACTACTATGACCACTACCTTACCTGACCTAAGCTTCAGTCTACTACCACTACTACTTTACCTGACACTACTACCCAAGCTTCAGTCTACTACCACACAGTAACTATGACTACCTTTACCTGACACTACTACCACAGCTTTGACCAGTCCACTACCACACAGTAACTATGACTACCTTTACCTGACACTACTACCCAAGCTTCAGTCTACTACCACACAGTAACTATGACTACCTTTACCTGACACTACCAGCTTTCAGTCTACTACCACACAGTAACTATGACTACCTTTACCTGACACACTAGTCAGTCTACACACAGTAACACTACCAGAACAGCAGCTCCAACAGTAACTTCAGCTGTACATGGCCACAAACCACAGATGGAGACCTGTGTACGCCCTGGCTATGGTGTGTGATGCTCACGTTGTAGCTGTGTGTGTGACTCACAGCGTATGTGGTATAGAGTGTGTGACTAAGGGTGAGTGACTAAGGGGTGTGTGGGTGTGTGATTCGGTGTAAGTGTGTGGGTGTGTATTCTGGCGGGGAGAGTGGACTGTGCGTGTGTGTGTGTGTGTGTGTGTGTGTGTGTGACTTACAATGTGGGTGTGTGTGCAGCACTGCCCCAGGTCACCTAGCATGGTGAGGATCACCTCCTTGTCCAGCTGAGCCGTGCCCTCGCGGGCGCCCCCTCCGCCTCCTCCTCCGCCCAGTACCCCTCTCCCTGCCACCCTGGTCCCCGACCCTGGTGCCCGCCACTGACACCACCTCGTCGTCCGAACGCCCACTGCTGCCCTCTTCATCCGTTACCCCTCCTCCTGGGCTTCCCCAGCTGCCCACGCAGCGTCCCCCGAGGCGGTTGCTGTTTGCTCCGCCCAGCGATGCCCGCCCGACCCGTGCACCTCCATGGCACAGGGATGAGGGAGTGCTCCGACTGGGAGAGAACTTTGGTCAGGGAGAGGGACAGGAGCGCGCCCTGGTGCCCCTCCACCTATGCCATCCCTGGCTGGCTCCTTCCTGGGGCTGCCCCCGCGCTGGGGATGATGACAAGGATGAAGAGGATTTGGAAGGCGTGGGCGGGTCATCCAGCTCGAAGGAGTACACCCGCTGCTCGCCCTCGCTCAGCAGTGTCAGGTTGGTCAGAGAGCGCTGCTTGCGGAGGTTCAGATTGTCTGGGAGGGGTTGGGGGGTCGGCGAGGGGCTTCCACCCTGGTACACAGAGAACTCGGCGCCTCTCTTCATCTTCACCTCCCTTGCTCTCGCTCACTCTCTCTCTGTTCGCCAGTGGGTCTGTGCTGGTCCACCTGTTTGGCTCTGTTCCCGCTCACATTCTGGCAGTGGTGGCTGGTGAGCCGGAGGAGGGAGGAGAAGAAGGTGGCGAGAGAGGTGAAGACGCCTCTATCTGTGGGGGCTTAGGTGGCCTGCGTGTCCAGCGCTCACCGAGGGTCCAGGCTTCATCCAGATGGAAGGAGTGAGGGATGGAGGGATGGAGAGCATGTTGCAGACGCCTGGATGAAGAACTCCCCCTCACACACAGCAGAGTCCAGAGGCATCCTCCAGACATTGCATTCCCATGGTCACACAGCTAATAACTGGTGCCACAGACACACACCAACACAAAAAACAGACACTGCTTTACCTCCCCCTCCTCTTCTCTCTCTCTCCTCCACCTCAAAACAGCAAGAAGCGGTGAGGGTGTGGATGAATGCGATTTTACATCTCTCTTTCTCACGCAATCTCTCTCTCCGCATTCTATTCTACTGTCTCTGCTTCTCTCTCTGCTTCTCTCTCTCTGCTTCTCCCTCTCTTTATCTTTCTCTATTAAGAGCAGAGGGAGCATTTCATTCCTCTTTCCCTCTCTGCGCTCCTGTTAATTACCAGCTCAGCAGAGCCTTTGCTTCTCTCCTCTCTCTCCTCTCCTCACACCAGAGAATGGAGCCAGCACTCAATCTCTCCGCTCTGTTCATTTTAGCATTCAGCCTGCAATTCTATCTTCCTCTCCCTCTGCCGCTCTCTCTCTTACTCTCTGCCTCATCTGTTTCTCCCTCCTCTCTCTTCTCTCTCTGTCTCTTTTCTCTTGTCTCACTGGTTTCCCTTTCCTCTGCTGCAGTAGTGGCAGCCTCTGCTGTGGCTACTGCCGACCATCAAAGCACATGTCTTCCGTCTCCACGTCTGCCCACTTCAGTTCAGGAAACGCCTCACCACAAGTCGCAGGGTACTTGGGGAGTATGTGTGTGAGCGAAAGAGAGTCAAAGGATGAAAATGCATGTTCAACACTGCTGCCTCCCCCTCTTCTCCTCCTCTTCTCCTCCCCCTCTCCTCCTCCTCTTCTCCCTCTTCTCCCTCTTCTCCTCCCCCTCCTCTTCTCCTCCCCTTCCCCTCCCTCTTCTCCTCCCTTTCTCCTCCCTTCTCCTCCCCCTTCGCCCTCTCCTCCTATCTCCCCTTCTCCAACTTATCCCTTTCCCCTCTTCTTACTTTTCCTCCCCCTCTTTCTTTTCCTCCCCCCTCTCCCCCCTCCTCCTCCCTCTCTGCTTTCCCTGATAAAAACCAGAGTGACTGGGAGTTGTTTGGACAGCACACCTGCGAGTTGCGGCTCCCTGATAGCAGTGCTGCGCTGATGCACAGGCTAATTAAACGCTATAGGGTTAATGAGGTAAAGAGTAAAGCCCCGGCTCTCCTCTCGCCAAGACTGCAGACTGTCTGTCAACAGCTTCAACACTTCCTCTAGTATTAATAACCTCAACAGTACAGACACACACACCATAGACAAACAACAGCCTCCATGTGACCACACATGGTATAAGCTCGTGATGCAGAGAAACTCATGGTAGCAGTTGCCTGAGCAACCATATCCAAGGTGACATTAACTGCCATGGACAGAGATGGCATTTACAGTTGTAGGATCGTAACTTGACCAGTTTCTCCCCAGACATTTTTGTAGGGGTTGATACATTTTTAGTTAGGGCAAATCAAGTCTGACATTTTAAAATGTGTGCCAAGAGTGTGCAAAGCTGTCATCAAGGCAAAAGGTGGCTACTTTGAAGAATCTCAAATATAAAATATATTTAGATTTGTTTAACACTTTTTGGGGTTACAACATTATTCCATATTTCATAGTTTTGATGTCTTCACTATTTTTCTAATTAAAGAAAAACCCTGGTATGAGAAGGCGTGTCCAAACTTTTGACTGGTACTGTAGGCCTACCTCTACATTGACGCTACACTGATCTTCTGTGAAATGACTGTACGTTGCTCTGTCCGTTAAACCACCAAAATGTAAATTAAATGTAAACTCAGTGCTGCAGGAAATGTAGCCCGACGATGATGACCCATAAGTGGCTTTTTGAAAGACTTCCTTCACTATAGAGGCTACCGCAGACTCACATTCCAGGCAACGAGCAGTTCAGGAGACAAAACTAAGAAAAAAACAGTTTCCCCTAGGTACAGATCTAGGATCTGCTTTCCCTCCCAAATCCTAACCTTATGAATAGTGAGGGAAAAACAAAACTGACCCAAGATCAGCGTCTGGAAGCAACACAATTGTCCTGATACAGAAGTGAACCACCATGGTTCCTCAGATTATCATCTACATACGTTCATAAAAAAACACAAAAAAACAGCAAAATCAGACTTTCTGAGTAGAACGCAACTGCAAACATTTTCATACATGAACAAATCAAAGCAGAAAGTTCAATGGAGTCTCGCTGACCGCGGCGCTCATTGTGCCGTGACCACAGTGTGTATATTACAGGTTTGGCGATGTAAAAACACAACATTCCAGACATGGTACTTCGGCTGTGGCTTTGTCAAGGCACACATTTAGAGGACTAAATTAGCACTATGTCGGGACCGTTCCCTTTGTAGACGATTTGGGGAGTCATTTGTTTTGTGACAGAACAATCTGTTGTTTTCCCATACCCATAGAGCAAACCAGTTGATAGTAGAGCAAGGCCTAAGACGTGCAGTGTGTTTAGTTAACATGCAGACCCACTAGGCAGGAATACATAGCAATAGATGTACTATGACCTGGCAGATACCTGACCTGCAACACCAAAGCTACGTAATAACACGGCATCATTTCCAAAGGACATCATCCACATTACATTTCCATTGCATTGAAATTCTATCGGTCTCTGTGTAAATGCCAACGTGAGCTGCAGCCCAGCCCACCACCCAGATAATACAGATTCTATCTCTGTCTCCTGCAGCCTCAGGCCACTGTCTATCCGGATGAGCCGCCACGTCCCCACAGCTAGAACAAGACGCCGGGCGCCGGGGCGTAACCGATGGCCACGGCGTAAACAAAGGGCCACAGATGCCTCCAGTGTCCGCCAGTCGTTCCTGACCTTTTCCCTTTGCTGTATGAGGCGGGGATCAAGGGACCCCCCATGCTACCTCAAACACAAACATGCACACACACGCATTCACCGGAAAGTACACACACACACACACACACACACACACACACACACACACACACACACACACACACACACACACACACACACACACACACACACACACACACACACACACACACACACACACACACACACACACACACACACACGTGTCAGCGAGTGTTGCCTACCTGAGATTTCTTCCAGGCACTGCTTGGCAGTCTTGCTGTAGACCAGGTCTCCCTTGGTGGGGCTGAGGCAGTGGTCTGTGGGGGCCACCGTGGTACAGTCGTTCTCGGAGTACGTCCTGGGAGAAACAAACGAAGCCATGGTTATTCAGGAGACACATTGCATAGAGCGTTTGTTTTCATGTGGTAAAAAAACGGGACCCGGACTGAAATGCTTCTATTCGTGCTTTTTCGTATTTTCAACAGATGAAGATGAATATCTCAGGAGGATCTCTTGGATGAAGTGAGGTTTTGTGGGTGAAGGGAAGTTTGTCTCTCTATCTGTGTGTGTGTGCATGCATGAACCTGCCTATGTGCAGCCAAAATCCACTTACTGGCATGCATTCCCTGTCTCCCTATAGCCCCTGGTCAAAAGTAGGGCACTCAAAAGGGAATAGGGTGCCATTTGGTAGGCAGCCTGTGTTTGTTCCCTTGCCTTGGGCAGAGATGTGAGAAACACAGCCAGACGTCCTGACGGCTGCTAGATAACTCTCCCTCACCGACACACCCCCAATAAAGCCTTTCCCCAGCCACCTGCACCGCCACAGATAAACTGGCAGCCACAGAATGCTGCATCAGCCAATGAGCTGAGCACTGTGAAACCTCGGCTTCTAACATCCGCCCTACAAACTACTTCTAGCTACATAGAATTTCACAGAGAGAGACATTCAGAAATATGGCAGCAATTTGACAGCCTGCAAAAAATGTCGGATGGGGTAAATTAAATGTTTACTGGGGGAGGGTATATATTCTGACTACTCAGTTTAGGAATGTTTGTTATAAAGATGTACAACAAGAATCTCAAATCAGTCTAAAAATACCCTGAGAAATGTACTGAGAACAAAACAAAGCACAGCACAGCCAATCATAAGTGAGAATCTCAGGTCCAATCAGGTCAGAGAGAGGACGCACATACAATGTTAACGTCACACAGCAGTGCCTTACAATCACCTCCCCGGCTGCAGTCAAAGGCGGAGGCAGCGGGACTGTAATCAACGAAACACAAACTGTAGCTAACTGCTGCTGCCTCTGCTCTTCTCAGCCTATGGCCCGGCTGCTCTGCTGTGGCACAGGAGAGGGAAGAAACCTAATTGGCCCTGAAATGACAGTAAATTGCGGCGCAGCGGGAGGCCCTAAGTGCGAGGCCGCTGACAGTTCCTCCTCTGTCAGGCAGGTCGGCGGGGGCACACCTCCCTCCGGGAGAGAGTGAGAGAAACAAAGGAAAGGGGGGAGGGAGGGAGACATGGGATACGATAGCCAGGATTGGACAAGCGAAGGGGAGAGGTAGGCAGGAGTGGGAGTGATCAGGTAGAACTGAGCATGTCAACCTGTTGGCTGCTGAGCCACAGAAGACCACGTGCTTTTCATTTTGGTTGATTGCATCCTGGTTAAGTAGCTGAGCCGCTCATGATTAGGACCTGACATGAATACAAAGTAGGAAAGCGATATGAAGAAAATCACTTTTTCATGGCATGACATTACAGTGTATGTTGTGTGTTGCTTGTCTCCCATTTAATTTAGATGGAGAACAGGTTGGAGAACAACAGCCGTCACCTGCATCTGCCTATGAATGATAATCAGGGATGCCTGTTAATGGCAAGGCGGCGAGGTGCATTGGACGGATTAAGACGAATTCTCAATGGTGAGTCAGCGAGCAGCAGAGTGCATTGTGTGCCAAGGTTGAACCCTTTTTGGAAATTATAGAGAAAGAGAAGAGAGGGAAAAGTTACTCGGAAGCCGATTATGGCTCGTTAATAGGACCCCATCCAGTCGACAGATTGAAAGGTGGGAAATTATCTTTGATGGGCGGCATCCGTCTGGAATCAAGGCTTCCACCTCTCCAGACACTCTAATAATAGGGGTTATTTGGGGCGCCATGGGATGCAGAGATTCAATTGGTTGTACGCACATCAAGATGGAGTGTGACTGGATGGGCCAGCCCTCGTGTGTCTGTGTGTGACTGTAGGGCACCACATGCAGTCCCGTGGGCACAATGACAGAATGCGGGATGCGGATGAAGGAGTGGAAGTATGGAGGGATGGAGGAGGGCCTCTATTCTCTGTCTCCCCATGAAACCTGTTCTAGATGGATCACGATGAGAGATCAGTCAAGACGCAGCCTGCGTCCCTAATAGCTTCCTATTTCCTATATAGTGCACTACCTTAGAGCAGAGAACTGTGGGCCTCGGTCAAAAACAGGCCTCTGGTCAAAAGTAATGCACAAGACAGGGATACAATTGGGATCAGATGCATTTGATAAGACGAGTAAAGTTAAAAGGCTGGAAATTCATCTTGGAGTATAACTGTCACTGTAGAAGAGGACATTTTAGACAAACATGCCCAATAATTCCCCCTCAATTCCACTAACAACGAGTCTCTAAACTGTCCAAATAAATCATTTTTTTGTATTGTTCTCAACAAAGTTGAACTCCTTCGCAGAAATCAAGTGGCAAACAAGGGACATTTGCTGCATATAAACACCCAAATGATGGACGGTTCAGCTGAACTACGTCAGGTGGAACAGAGGGCCTTGGGGTAATGCTGCAGGCATAGACATCAGGACATGGAGTTAGTGAGGTGAGATCGGACTGTCATTCTAACAACCTGCTGAGGTTAGTTTGGACTGTCATTCTAACAACCTGCTGAGGTGAGATCGGACTGTCATTCTAACAACCTGCTGAGGTGAGATCGGACTGTCATTCTAACAACCTGCTGAGGTTCGTTTGGACTGTCATTCTAACAACCTGCTGAGGTTAGTTTGGACTGTCATTCTAACAACCTGCTGAGGTGAGATCGGACTGTCATTCTAACAACCTGCTGAGGTTAGTTTGGACTGTCATTCTAACAACCTGCTGAGGTTAGTTTGGACTGTCATTCTAACAACCTGCTGAGGTCATTCTAACAACCTGCTGAGGTTAGTTTGGGTTAGTTTGGACTGTCATTCTAACAACCTGCTGAGGTTAGATTGGACTGTCATTCTAACAACCTGCTGAGGTTAGTTTGGACTGTCATTCTAACAACCTGCTGAGGTTAGTTTGGACTGTCATTCTAACAACCTGCTGAGGTTAGTTTGGACTGTCATTCTAACAACCTGCTGAGGTTAGTTTGGACTGTCATTCTAACAACCTGCTGAGGTTAGTTTGGACTGTCATTCTAACAACCTGCTGAGGTTAGTTTGGACTGTCATTCTAACAACCTGCTGAGGTTAGATTGGACTGTCATTCTAACAACCTGCTGAGGTTAGTTTGGACTGTCATTCTAACAACCTGCTGAGGTTAGATTGGACTGTCATTCTAACAACCTGCTGAGGTTAGTTTGGACTGTCATTCTAACAACCTGCTGAGGTTAGATTGGACTGTCATTCTAACAACCTGCTGAGGTTAGTTTGGACTGTCATTCTTACAACCTGCTGAGGTTCGTTTGGACTGTCATTCTAACAACCTGCTGAGGTTAGTTTGGACTGTCATTCTAACAACCTGCTGAGGCTAGTTTGGACTGTCATTCTAACAACCTGCTGAGGTTAGTTTGGACTGTCATTCTAACAACCTGCTGAGGTTAGTTTGGACTGTCATTCTAACAACCTGCTGAGGCTAGTTTGGACTGTCATTCTAACAACCTGCTGAGGTTAGTTTGGAGAGCTGAGGGGAAGGCTGTGCACCAGAGCTGAGGGGAAGGCTGTGCACCAGAGCTGAGGGGAAGGCTGTGCACCAGAGCTGAGGGGAAGGCTGTGCACCAGAGCTGAGGGGAAGGCTGTGCACCAGAGCTGAGGGGAAGGCTGTGCACCAGAGCTGAGGGGAAGGCTGTGCACCAGAGCTGAGGGGAAGGCTGTGCACCAGAGCTGAGGGGAAGGCTGTGCACCAGAGCTGAGGGGAAGGCTGTGCACCAGAGCTGAGGGGAAGGCTGTGCACCAGAGCTCATTTGGGTAATTGTGATTTGATTGTGTATTTTTCTTTGTATTTTAAGTGAGCATCCTACAAAGCCGTGTCTGTTAACAGTCTTGAAGACAAAGGCTGTCAGATGAGGATTCTTGGCTTGGTGGGATTACTCCCCCAGGTTACTCGTGGTATGGTGTAACTAGCTAATATAAAAACACTTCATAGCTTATGAACATACCAATCATTAGAGAGACCTTCGCCAGACCACTGCATTATACCCCAGCCCCATTGTCACACAAAACAATCGCATGCACAGACACAGACACAGACACAGACAGTCTCACCTATACATGAAGGGGGCGACGGTGGCTGTGTTGGGGTGGTTGTGCTGCTGCTGCTGGGGGAGCTGCACCGCTCCGTTCCCCCCCATGGCCCCGGGGGGCTGGGACAGGGCAGAGGTGCTGGTGGAAGACACCATGTTGCTCCGCCGGCCCTCCAGGCCCCCCAGTGAGCGCTGCTGCATGTAGTAGCCCCCTGGCCCCCTTTAACCACCTTGGCCTTGTCCCCTTCCCTGCCCCCTCCACTACCACCCTGGGTGGCCTGGGTCTGGGCTTGACCGCCGGCCGGCTTCCCCGTAGCCGAGGGGGCCTTGAGCCCAGGCTTGGGGATTCCACTGGAGGCAGGGGGGATGGCGCTGTCCTTCTTGCCCGCTGAAGGCTTGCCTCCCTTGGGGATGAGGCTGGCGATCTTAGAGGTCTTCTTGGATGGATCCACCATGGGTTCCCGTTGTTCGTCTTTGGGAGGGGTGCTGGCCTTGCCTCCTTTGCCCCTGCTCTTATCCTCCTTGTCTTTGGGCTGGGGCAGGGACTTATTGCTGCCGCCACTGGAGGGCGACGCGCCCTTCACACAGCCCTTATTGGCTGCTGCCAGGGAGGGGGGCGAGGCAGTCTTGGCCAGCTGCTTGGTGCTGTTGCTGCTGCTAGTACACATTGACGACATTGGCTCCGTTATGCTTAGCCCTTCCTCACCGTACTCCGACATGTCATCCTCCTCCTGCAAGGCCATCTCAGCCACCGACGGTGAAGTCCGCGAGGCCGAGCGAGGGTTGATCATCCGGAACTTGTCCAGCATGGATCTCTGGGAGGCGCCAGCGACAGAGCCCGACTTGGGTGCCTCAGTCATGGGGGGCCGTAGACGGTCGGAGGCGGGGGGTGGAGTAGGCGAGGGAGAGGGCGAGGTGGAGACCGAGAGCATGGAGGAGGTGGCACTGTGCTTCATGTTCATGGACTTGCTGCGCCAGGACTTGCCGGCGGTGGGGGAGGGGATGGCAGAGGCCAGCTGCTGCCCGCTGAGGCTGGTGGGCACTTGGGCACCTCCGTTCATGCTGCCAGGCAGAGGGATGCTCTTCGCCGATTCTGCAAAGGAGACAAATAAACAGACACACAGTTACATCAACCGTCTCAGGAACACAACTGGATCAATACATGCACATATGGTCTCATATAGTGAGAGAACCATTTGGATTGAAAATTAAATGGCAGGTACTTTCTATGTAGAGCCAAATATTCACCATCATTGAGTCATCTACAGCAGGGGTGTCAAACTCATTACATGGAGGTCCTAGTGCCTGCAGATGTACATTTTGTACATTCATTGAAGCCCTAGACCACCAGGTGTGGGAGTTCCTTACTAATGAGTGACCTTAATTCCTCAATCAAATACAAAGGAGGAGGAAAACCCACAGACACTCGGGCCTCCGTGAAATGAGTCTGACACCTGTGATCTACAGCCTCTGGCACTTTGACAGAAGAACCATCATTGCAGTAAAAACACTCTCAAAAGTAGCACTCTATGATATAAAAGCACATAGGTTCTTCCCCAACGACAGGTATGACCAGAGTAGTCCATCACATGGGAGCTTTCCATTGGCGTCACACTGGTGTCTCAAAGATGTTGTTGAACCCGGCCCAGGATCCACTACACTGTCACATTCACGCTTCTATTACATGAGCACAAGCAGAGAGAAGAAGAGAGGGAGAGAGAAGGAGAGAGGGGGAGAGAAGGAGAGAGGGTGAGAAAGGAGAGAGGGTGAGAGGGGGGAGAGAAGGAGAGAGGGAGAGAAGGGAGAGGGAGAGAAGGAGAGAGGGGGAGAGAAGGGAGAGGGAGAGAAGGGAGAGGGGTAGAGAGGGTGAGAGAAGGAGAGGAGAGGGGGAGAGAGGGGAGAGGGGGAGAGGGAGAAGGAGAGAGAGGGGAGAGAGGGGAGAAGAGGGGGAGAGAAGGAGAGAGGAGGAGAGAGGAGAAGGAGAGAGAGAGGAGAGAGGGGGAGGAAGAGAGAGAGGGGAGAGAAGGAGAGGGAAGGAGAGAGGGGAGAGGAAGGAGAGAGGGGGAGAGAAGGAGGGGGAGAGAAGGAGAGAGGGGGAGAGAGGGAGAGAGAGGAGAGAAGGGAGAGAGGGGAGAGAAGGGGAGAGGAGAGATGGGGAGAGGGGAGAGAAGGGAGGGGAGAGGGGAGAGAAGGAGGAGAGAGGGAGAGGGGAGAGAAGGGGAGAGAGAGGAGAGGGGAGAGGGTGAGGAGGAGAGAGGGTGAGAGAAGGAGAGAGGGGGAGAGAAGGAGAGAGGGGGAGAGAGCAGGGGAGGAAGGAGAGAGGGGGAGGAGAGAGGGGGGAGAGAAGGATAGAGAGGGAGAGAGAAGGGAGAGAGAAGGAGAGAGGGGTAGAGAAGGAGAGGGAAAAGGGGAAGGAGAGAGAGGGATAGAGAGGAGGAGAGAGGGAGGAGAGAAGGAGAGAGGGGGAGAGAAGGAGAGAGGGGGAGAGAAGGAGAGAGG
>NW_027009805.1:0-15000 GCF_036934945.1 Oncorhynchus masou masou
CATATTTGATTGAAAGCAGAAAACTTGTGTTGCTGGTTTGATTTTATTCTCTTTGGAGTGTTTTATTAACCATCTGGCATTTCAGGTCACTTTTTCCTTTCTTAGTACTCTGCAGTTTGTAGACGACGTCACACCAGAGGTCCTTCTTGTCTTTTCTCTTCATCACCTTGGTGATTTTGAACACCTCGTAGGGGGAATCAGCACTTCTTTCTCATGTGGCAGCTGAGAGTACTTCTCCAGTGGGGCACCAAAGTAGGTAGCGATCTCAAAACAGGATTTAGTTCCAAAGCCTTTAGCAAGATTCTTGTCTAAAGAGCTCGAGGTGAACTGTCCAAATCGCATTGCAGTATTTTGGGCTAGGGAAGAAAGTCACTTTGGTTCGGAAGGTATGGAAATGCTTTTCAACAAAGCGTTTCGAAAATTGTTGTTCAGGATTCGTAAGGCATTGGTCAGAAGGAAGGCAGGGAGGTACTGGAATGTTGTGGTAGCCTTTCTTTTGTGTACGAGTGGCGTTGTTGAATGACTTGTAAACGCTTGGCTGTTGCATCTACATACACCTGGATTGCCAGGGAATATTCTTTAGGACAGTTTTCCTTTTTCTTCGTAATGGTCCTCAGCAGCGGTCCAAGCCTGGTTGAAATCTTTGTTCTCTTCTCTTTGGCCAGGTAATAGTCATTCACCTTCCTGAGCATCTTCTCCTCACAGCCCTGTAGGAGTCATCAACAGAGTCTGGAGCCATGTCTAAGGGGAAGTTGGATTTTGGATCATGCAGAGGGAGATGAACCTTTAGTGGATGGAAGAAAATAGAGAAACAGGTGTGAAACAAGAAAATGCAGAAATATTATTATGATGAGAGACAGCTGTAAGAATTGTTTTAAAATGGTCATACTATGGATCATATATCTATTTGATTTTGAATTTTGGATTCCTTTAGGAATCAAAAATATATAATAATTAGTAATAATAATTTGATGAAAAAAAAATGTAATGTTTTTGGCCTTTCCTTCTAACCCTATAGAAACTCATTGGATAAGACATTCATCAAATGCAGAAAGGACAGTCAAAAAATGAATCAGAAAAACAAGGTTTTGAAGTGTCTGTCCTAAAGCTGGGCGATCTATAAAAACTCAGGAAATGTATATATATATATTTCTTTACACATTTATAACGCCTTTTTTGGGGTAGGCACAAAACTACCTTCATACTTCGGTTTAAAACCGATATCTGTTACCTTCAGACGAGTCACGTGACACTAACTTTGTCCATAATAAAATTTTGCCTGTTATTTTCCTCTTTGACTCTCTCTTCTCAAAATAGTGTAGCAGCTTTGCAATCTTGAGTCCACACCCAAAACCAAGCCGGGATGAATAACATCACAGTAAAGGTTAGGATCTTGTGTCTTGCCATGATGTCAAAATGTATTGGTCCAATGTCAACTTGTAATGGAGATGAATTGTCTTTTAAGATACAGAATCAGCATTCAAATGTTCAACTTTCAGGGGGCCTTGTTATAACAGAGCTCTTTGTGGTTATGTACACAGTCCCTCCCCTCTTGCTGACAACAGGCAACACAGATACAAGTACCCTCAAACACCATAGCACAGTGAACACACACACGCACGCACACACAACACCAAATGACTTATGAGAATGGTTTGTTCACACTTATTTAATGCTGATCTATGTGTGAACATGACCAACACCAGCTACAACACTGCTGATTCTGAGAAAAGGTTCCCATAGTAACAGTACAGAAAGACCTTCAACCTCATCATCATCCTTCTCAATCAGGGACTGATTCATGTCTGGGATACTAATAGCCAATATACCACTAATAAATCAATCACCCAGAATAAAGGGAAGCAGTGCTTCAGTGAACCTTGAGGCCCCCAGTCCAGGGTTTCCAACATGTTTGTTTTATCCTAATCTGACACACCTGATTCAGTCTACTAACCATCAAACCCTTTACTAATTGATGCAGGTGTGCCTGTCTGGTGAACCCAGAGAAGAGGGTTGGGAAGTACTGCACCCACAGCTTGTAGAGTTAAATAATGCCCTCTGCTGGCTGTCGTGCAGAATGAAACATGTCAAATAACTAAAGGCCTCTGGATACATTAGCGTGTGTTTGGATTCAGTGGTCTCTCCTGCCAGTGCCCAGGTATGATTTAGACAGTTTCCCAATATTCTAATACTGCTGGTTATGGTTGTTTCCGTTCCTTTGTTATGACTGAGATGTTAAGGCCTCGTAGGTTAAAAAGAATTCCATTCCTGTGTTATGACTGAGATGTTAAAAACCTGGTAGGTTGACAGGGTTCCATTCCTTTGTTAAGACTGAGATGTGAGAGACCTGGAAGATTAATAGAGTTCCATCACATTGCATTCATATGGTGAGGTCTTTCAGATCTTTGATTGTAACAAAGCAAAGGAGACAAGGAAATGAGACAAGTAAAGTAAGGGAACAGATTGAGACTAATTGCAGGTGGCCTTACTGTTTGGGAACATAGCTGCTGACTGTATAAAGTTTATGCTGGAGTCCAGCCACTATATAGATACTGTAGCATCTAATCCAGCAGACATATCTGTAGAGGGATGTGTGTTCACACAGATCAATAGAGGTCACTTTTTAATACATATACACACACACCCACACAGGCAGGAAACACCACATGGCTTCTGAGAATGGTTTGTTCACAGTTCTTTCATACTGATCTATTTGTGGACATGACCAGCACCAGCAACACCACTGCTGATACTGAGAAAAGGTTCCCATAGTAACAGTACAGAAAGACCCTTCAACCTCATCATCATCCTTCTCCTCTAATCAGGGACTGATTCAGGTCTAGAATACTAAAAGCCAATATACCACTTTAATCAATCAATCACCCAGAATAATGGAAAGCAGCACTAAAGTGAAGATTGAGGCCCCCAGTCCAGGGTTTCCCAATCCTCTCCTCAGGGACCATCAGACATTTCACATTTTGGTTTTAGCACTTAACTGGCACGCCTGATTCAGTCTACTAACCATCAAATCCTGTAGTGCATCAAATTAATGCAGGTGTGCCTGTCTGGGGAACCAGGTGGAGAGGGTTGGAAGGTACTGCACCTACAGTGTAGTAGAAAACCCTGGTCCTGGAGTGCTGCAGAAAGAGGTTTGTCTAGTCGGAGTTTAGTCTGCCAATTATTCCTTTAGCTTGTGGAGTTAAATACTGCCCTCTTCTGGCTGTTGTGCAGAATGAGCTGTGTCAAGTAACTAAAGGCCTCTGGGTACATTAGTGTGTGTTTGGTTTTCAGTGATCCTAATCTGACACACCTGATTCATTCTACGAACCATCAAACCCTTTACTAATTGATACAGGTGTGCCTGTCTGGTGAACCCAGAGAAGAGGGTTGGGAAGTACTGCACCTTGTAGGCAACCGTGGTCCTGGAGGGGCCCAGGAAAATCATGTTTTGACTTTAACCTACCTGGAGGAACAGGTGTGTTGAATTTAGGCAATCACAGAACTGATCCCCACTGTGTGAGACTGGATTTGAATAACCCCAGTCTGAGCTTTCTCTGTCAATCATGCCTTTAGCTGGTGAAGTGAAATGCTTTCCTCTTCTGGTAACTGTGAACAATGCTCCATGTCTCTGCAGCCTACCTAAACTGAAGCATCTGTTAACCATCCATTTAAAACATTTGTTCTCCCAGAATACAACTTCTAAATAAGTGTTGCCCATTAACAGGTGTGAGACAGTCATATGAATATGAAAACCCCTTTATCAGATCAATTAATAAAAGGTCAATGTCTAAAATATGTCCTTGATTGTTGCACTATTTGATGTTCCTGGTCAACCTGCCTCTTAGACAAACCACCTGGACCGTGTCTGACATCTGTCTTGTCTACTACTGACTATAACTACTGTGTTCTGATCATACTACATACTATTTAGAATGGAGCCTGGTGAGCCGACTGGATCTCATAGACACACCACCTAGACCGTGTCTGACATCTGTCTTGACTACTACTGACTATCTAATCATACTACATACTATTTGGAATGGAGCCTGGTGAGTCGGCCAGATCTCATAGACAAACCACCTAGACCTTGTCTGACATCTGTCTTGACTACAACTGATTATAACTACTGTGTTCTAATCATACTACACATTATTTAGAATGGAGCCTGGTGAGCCGGCCGGATCTCATAGACAAACCACCTAGACCGTGTCTGACATCTGTCTTGACTACAACTGACTATAACTACTGTGTTCTGATCATACTACATACTATTTAGAATGGACCCTGGTGAGCCGGCTGGATCTCCTTACATTAATATTACGCTACATGGATATCTGTCTGGTTATTACTACGCTATTTACAATGTAGTCTAGATCAAATGTGTGCAATAAGCAACAAATAGTATGGGTGAGCCTAGTACAGCATGCTGATGAGAATGTGTCTTCTACAGTCTATCCACTTATCTTATTATCAGCTAATTATAATCTGGGTCTGAAGTGACAATTCTCTTCCTCAATAGCATGTAGTGAATTACACTAGATTAAGAATCTTAATTGCTATTTTATAATTATTTTGCCACTATGGCCTATTTATTGCCTTCCCTCCCTTATCCTGCCTCATTTGCAAACACTGTATATAGACTTTTTCTATTGTATTATTGACTGTATGTTTGTTTATTCCATGTGTAACTCTGTGTTGTTGCTTGTGTCGTACTGCTTTGCTTTATCTTGGCCAGATTGCAGTTGTAAATGAGAAGTTGTTCTCAACTAGTCTACCTGGTTAAATAAATAAATAAAAACATTAAAAGGCTGAAATGAATGACTCAGTAGTAGACATTTCACATACTATAAAACATTGTTTTTCTCATATCCATCAGCCTACTAGTTAGTATGGGGAGTCGGACATGGCCAGTGTGTTTAGTCTTATGGTAGAATCACATACCAGACAGAACCCTACATATAGTCCTTTCTCTCTATTAACCTATGGCCTATAATGTTCATGGACTATAGTGTTATCAATGTGTGTCGGTTATGCTTGACTGAGTCTCTCAAACCAGTTTTGTCAGATGAACAATGTACTTAATGAAACTGACAGAATATCCCTCCCATGAAAAGGCTGCATGGTGTTTAGGATTGATACTGTAGCTGTATCATTCATCTATGTTTTGTGTCCTCCTCACACTCCTCCCACTCTCTGCTGGTTGTGATTGGTTGATTGAGCAGTACGGAGCTCAGGGGCTTATCTAGGATCCCTTGTCCCTATGACCTTATTCATTATGATCTAAAAGGCCAGGAAGCCAATTGTTAGGAAGCCAATTCTAGATTTAAATTTGGATTGGAGATGCTTAATGTGAGTCTGGAAGGAGAGTTTACAGTCTAGTCAGACACCTTGGTATTTGTAGTTGTCCACATATTCTAAGTCAGAACTATCCAGAGTGGTGATGCTAGTCGGGCTGGCGTGTGTTGGCAGCGATCGGTTGAAGATCATCGGTTGAAGAGCATGCATTTAGTTTTTCTAGCATTTAAGAGCAGATGGAGGCCATGAAAGGAGTGTTGTATGGCATTGAAGCTCATTTGAGGTTTGTTAACAGTGTCCAAAGAAGGGCCAGATGTATACAGAATGGTGTCGTCTGAGTAGAGGTGGATGAATGAATCACCCGCAGCAAGAGCGACATCATTGATTTATACAGAGAAAAGAGTCCGCCCGAGAATTGAACCCTGTCGTACCCCCATAGAGACTGCCAGAGGTCCGGACAACAGGCTCTGACACACTGAACTCTATCTGAGATGTAGTTGGTGAACCAGGCGAGGCAGTCATCTGAAAAACCAAGGCTGTTGAGTCTGCCGATAAGAATACGGTAATTGACAAAGTCGAATGCCTTGGCCAGGTCGATGAAGACGGCTGCACAGTACTGTCTTTTATCGATGGCGGTTATGATATCATTTAATACCTTGAGGTGCACCCATGACTAGCTCGGAAACTGGATTGCACAGTGGAGAATGCACGGTGGGATTCAAAATGATCAGTGATCTGTTTGTTAACTTGGCTTTCGAAGACTTTAGAAGGGCAGGATGGATATAGATTTGTAACAGTTTTGGTCTAGAGTGTCACCCCTTTGAAGAGGGGATGACAGGGGCAGCTTTCCAATCTTTAGGAATCTCGCATGATACCAAAGAGAGGTTGCAACAAAAATAGAGGGTCCAGATTGTCTAGCCCAGCTGATTTGTACAGGTCCAGATTTTGCAGCTCTTTGCAGCTTTGCAGCACTTTCAGAACATCAGCTGTCTGGATTTTGGGCGAAGGAGGCTTGGGCAAGTAGCTGCGGGGTGTGCGGAGCTGTTAGCCGGGTTGGGGTAGCCAGGAGAAAAGCATGGCCAGCCGTAGAGAAATGCTTATTGAAATTCTCGATTATCGTGGATTTATCGATGGTGACAGTGTTTCCTAGCCTCAGTGCAGTGGGCAGAAGGTGCTCTTATTCTCCATGGACTTTACAGTGTCACAAAACTTTTTTGGTGTCAGAGCTACAGGACCCAAATTTCTGTTTGAAAAGCTAGTTAGCCTTTGCTTTCCTAACTGACTGTGTGTACTGGTTCCTGACTTCCCTGAAAAGTTACGTATCGCTGGGAACTATTCGATGCTAGTGCAGAATGCCACAGGATGTTTTTGTGCTAGTCGAGGGCAGTCAGGTCTGGAGTGAAGCAAGGGCTATATCTGTTCTTAGTTCTAAATTTATTGAAAGGGGCATGCTTATTTTAGATGGTGATGAAATTACTTATAAAGAACAACCAGGCATCCTCTACAGCCGGCATGAGGTCAATATCCTTCCAGGATACCCGGGCCAGGTCAATTAGAAAGGCCTGCTCGCATAAGTGGTTTAGGGAGCGTTTGACTAGGTAGATGGGTTTAGTTATGTGTTCTACTACACTTTAGGTAGATGGGTTTAGTTGTGTGTTCTACTACACTCTAGGTAGATGGGTTTAGTTGTGTGTTCTACTACACTCTAGGTAGATGGGTTTAGTTGTGTGTTCTACTACACTCTAGGTAGATGGGTTTAGTTATGTGTTCTACTACACTCTAGGTAGATGGGTTTACATTACATTACATTTGTTCTACAGACGCTCTTATCCAGAGCGACTTACAAATTGGTGAATTCACCTTCTGACATCCAGGGAACAGCCACTTTACAATAGTCTAAATCATTTAAGGGGGGTGAGAAGGATTACTTTATCCTATCCTAGGTATTCCTTGAAGGGTGGGGTTTCATGTGTCTCCGGAAGGTGGTGATTGACTCCGCTGTCCTGGCGTCGTGAGGAGTTTGTTCCACCATTGAGCCAGAGCAGCGAACAGTTTTGACTGGGCTGAGCGGGAACTGTACTTCCTCAGTGGTAGGGGAGGTTGAGTGTGGATGAACGCAGTGCCCTTGTTTGGGTGTAGGGCCTGATCAGAGCCTGGAGGTAGATGCTGTTTACAGTTAGGCAAGCACCATGGTCTTGTAGCGGATCTAACTGGAAGCCAGTGGAGAGAGCGGAGGAGGAGCGGGTGACGTGAGGAACTTGGGAAGGTTGTGTGGGTTTAGTTATGTTTAGTTATGTGTTCTACTACACTCTAGGTAGATGGGTTTAGTTGTGTGTTCTACTACACTCTAGGTAGATGGGTTTAGTTGTGTGTTCTACTACACTCTAGGTAGATGGGTTTAGTTATGTGTTCTACTACACTCTAGGTAGATGGGTTTAGTTGTGTGTTCTACTACACTCTAGGTAGATGGGTTTGGGTAGTTATCTTTATTCCAATACAGTCTAGGTAGATGTGTTTGAGTTAGTTATGTCATGATGTTGCCCTCTTGAGTACATCGAGCACCATCCCCCACTCTCTGCTTCTACAACCAGACTACTGTGGGCAGAGTGAGGTCGTAAATTCCTAAGGAAGACCCTGCCTCATGGACACACAGTTATAGAGAGTAGTTTTCATGGAGACAAAGGAAATCCTTCCACCTCACAGAACTTGAGGTACGGACAAATTTCATGTTCCAGAGAAAGTGTAAAAGATCGGAGAAGAATCCAGCTACGAACTGGTGCGTTTGGAACAACTTGGGAAGCTCAAGAGAGACGGTGTGGCCACATTACCATAATGCTGTTTATATAATAGCCTCAGATATGAGGTTTACATCTAATTGTTGTATAAGATGAATGAGTGAGGATGATACTGTTTGAATAATGGTGTAAGATTATTGTGGACTGTTTAATGAAGAAAAATACAATTCCCTTTTGATTTGAACTAAATCAGAGGACTCCATCTAGGCTAATTAGGGTCAGACATCCTGGGACAGCCCTCTTCTGCCATTCTGGATACAACCCCACTTTGAGAAATTATCAGTAGACCATGTTTTTCTTCATTAGGAAGAGGACAAAGGTTGTAGACCATTGCTGAATCTTTATCCATACCACGTGGTTAAAACTCTTAGACTATCGATACCGACAGAATAAGAATAAGTCTTTGATACTAATTACTAGTCTGCAGCTAGGAATTCGGCATCATTGAACGCGAAGAACGACAACCGGTACATTCTATCATTTCATGTAACCATATTTACTGTTTTATTATGCATTTCTGTGAATTACTTAGTTAGTAATAAATAAATGATTTAAGACTATTGATGTATGGATGACTCATAGTCAAGACTGGATTTGTGCAGATAACCAACAATTTATGATGTTTGTAATGAGACTAACGTGAGGTAAAATAAATAAATAATTAATCAGAAGACTATTGATTAGATATGAAAATATCTGAAAGGTTATATTGGGAAATTATAACTTTGTAATCTGAATACTTTTCTTCGTGTCCCTATTTCCTAGTTAATTACAGTTACACAATTAATTACTTTGATCGCGTTATACTAATTACAGGAATCTTTGATAAAACTGTCTTCAATTTAATGATAGTAAAGACACAACAGTTATATGTGTTCTAATGCAGTCTAGGTAGATGAGTTTAGTTATGTGTTCTAATAGAGTCTAGGAAGATGAGTTTAGTTATGTGTTCTAATACAGTCTAGGTAGATGAGTTTAGTTTTGTGTTCTAATACAGTCTAGGTAGATTAGTTTAGTTATGTGTTCTAATACAGTCTAGGTAGATGAGTTTAGTTATGTGTTCTAATACAGTCTAGGTAGATGAGTTTAGTTTTGTGTTCTAATACAGTCTAGAATCTAGACTGTATTAGAACACATAACTAAACTCATCTACCTAGACTGTATTAGAACACACACCAAACCCATCTATCTAGACTCTAGATAGATGGGTTTAGTTGTGTGTTCTAATACAGTCTAGGTAGATGAGTTTAGTTATGTGTTCTATTAAAGTCTCGGTAGATGGGTTTGGGTTTGTAATCTGCCTTCAAATACAGTCTATGTAGTTGGGTTTAGGTTAGTTATCTGTGTTGAAATATAGTAAAGGTAGATGGGTTTGGGTTAGTTATTTGTGTTCAAATACAGTCAAGGTAGATGGGTTTAGTTTGGTGTTCTAATACAGTCTATGAAAGAGTGTGTTAGTTATGTTTTCTAAAAACAGTCCAGATACATACATACATACATTTAAGTCATTTGGCAGACGCTCTCTTATCCAGAGCGACTTACAAATTGGTGAATTTACCTTATGACATCCAGTGGAACAGCCACTTTACAATAGTGCATCTAAATCATTTAATGGGGGGGAGAAGGGGATTACTTTATCCTATCCTAGGTATTCCTTAAAGAGATGGGGTTTCAGGTGTCTCCGGAAGGTGGTGATAGATGGGTTTAGTTATGTGTTCTAATACACTCTAGGTAGATGGGTTTAGTTATGTGTTCTAATACAGTCTAGGTAGATGGGTTTAGTTATGTGTTCTAATACACTCTAGGTAGATGGATTTGGGTTAGTTATCTTTATTCCTATACACTCTAGGTAGAGGTGTTTGAGTTAGTTATCTGTGTTCTAATACAGTCTAGATAGATGTGATTAGTTATGTTTCTAAAAAACAGTCTAGATAGATGGGTTTAGTTGTGTATTCTAATACAGTCTAGGAAAGAGGGTGTTTGTTCTGTTTTCTAAAACAGTCCAGATAGATGGGTTTAGTTATGTGTTCTAATACACTTTAGGTAGATGGATTTGGGTTAGTTATCTTTATTCCTATACAGTCTAGGTAGATGTGTTTAGTTATGTGTTCTAATACAGTCTAGGTAGATGTGTTTAGTTATGTGTTCTAATACAGTCTAGATAGATGTGTTTAGTTATGTGTTCTAATACAGTCTAGATAGATGGGTTTAGTTATGTGTTCTAATACAGTCTAGGTAGATGTGTTTAGTTATGTGTTCTAATACAGTCTAGGTAGATGTGTTTAGTTATGTGTTCTAATACAGTCTAGATAGATGGGTTTAGTTATGTGTTCTAATACAGTCTAGGTAGATGTGTTTAGTTATGTGTTCTAATACAGTCTAGATAGATGGGTTTAGTTATGTGTTCTAATACAGTCAAGGTAGATGTGTTAGTTATGTGTTCTAATACAGTCTAGGTAGATGGTATTAGTTGTGTTCTAATACAGTCTAGGTAGATGGGTTTAGTTGTGTGTTCTAATACTGTCTAGGTAGATGGTATTAGTTGTGTTCTAATACAGTCTACATAGATGGGTTTAGTTGTGTGTTCTAATGCTGTCTAGGTAGCTGGGTTTGGATTAGTTATCTTTTTTCAAATATAGTGAAGGTAGATGGGTTTGGGTGAGTTATTTGTGCACATACAGTAGTGTGCCCTTCAAACCACAAACACTAAAGCCCCGGCACACACAAACACACAAGTACACACAATAGAATATAATAGAATATCTTAATTGTCCATTTAAATATTTCATGAAATATTATTAATTTGATAACATGTGGAATGATACCAGTCATCAGTCAATCATCAGAGTGACTTCTGACTTCTTTTATATCTTTCCCACTAACAAGGTAACTTTTAGGATCTTCCACCTTCAGAAACCCCTGCTATCAAGGCTGAGGCTGTCTTGAAGGTGTGACACAGTCATCATCAGGCTGAGTTCAGTGCAAACAGTTGTCAAAAGAACCCATTTAGCCAGTAGGTAGTTATGACAGGTAACCTCTGAATAGACAGTAGATGTTATGACAGTTCACCTGTGGATAGACAGTAATGTTATGACAGTTCACTGCCACCCTATGACCTCTGTTGTCTCTGCTAGTCAACATGGTGGCTGCTGAAAGCTTCTTGGTAACTGAGTCCCTCCCATCTCTCATCCAACCCCACTAATGAGGTAGGCTACATTCCAGGCTGACTACATTGAAGTCGCCTGCCAGATCTCACAACTCCTGGATAGATGTGGAACATTAATTTATCAGCTAACCACATCATATGCTATAGCAAACTGATGCCCAACTGCACAGTCAATGAAGCTTCAGGTTACCTTTGTCTATATCATTGAATCTTTCCTTAAATCTAAATATATTTGTAGTTCATTCTAATTATGACCTAAGAACAGACACATTTTCTTGAAGTGAGATGAAATTCATATCTTTATAATTGATGTACAGGTAGTGGATACATAGGACATGTCATTTAATCATGCTTATTTTTTTATTTATTTAACAAAAGCTGGAGTGCACATGCTGAAAATATAATCAAATTACAAATCATATTACATTTTTTATTTCACAAAAATAATCGTATTCTTAATCTGAGGAAGTAATGCGGGTTTAACCATTTAACAGGATCGTTACACCTGAGAGCTGAGAAAGATACATTTGTTTCAGATTACTTCCCGTTGTACATTGGTATTGGGATGATCAGTAATATACAGAACATAATTAAAGAGTGTTATGTTGCCTGTAGCAGCTGTTCTGTTGATTGTAAAACATAAAAATAACTGCTTTTCTGATTTATTTTGGCACCAATTTGCAGTTCAATTCTTCCAAACTACAGTGGCCACTAATGTGTAGATGACTTCACACCACAGGTTATTCTCTGGTGACTTCCTCTGGATGTTGGTCCCTGTGAATACCTCATTGGGAGGAATTAAGACTTCTCTCTCTGTAAATACAGAGTAATGTGATATGTCAGCTCCAAAACATGTGTGATCTCAAAGCAGGACGTCGCTCCAAATGAATCTCTGCCTATTTTCTTGCCTATAGTGCTCAAAGTGAAGGTACCGAAACTGATATTTTGTACTGATCAAAATACACTTTGGTTCCAGTGCTGAGCGATTAGTGCTTTTTGAGGTTGGTTTGGTTTCAGTTTGACATGAAAAATAGTTGTATTATTTTTTAAACAATACACTATGCGTTATGTAGGTTGAATGATGTAACACATAATAAAACTATTAGTAAAAGTCCCATGATGGTAGTGACTAAGCATTACTTGTTATCACTTAATAAGTTTTAAACAACATTTATTCACATTACTTTAATTAAATATTTCTGTTACATTGGTTTAATTTTATGACTTCAGTATGTCATTCCATGTCATCATCTCATCTCTATAGAGCTGCCCTATACTGTCTGACAAAATCACTATTTTACTGTTGTAAATATATGAACACTATTGTGACAATGAACACAGTTAGTAGCTTCATGTAGCAGTAGCCTGTATCTATTGCTTTACAATTCAGGTCACTCTTCCATTTCCCAGTGCTCTTTAGAGTGTACACGACTTTTTACACCACAGGTTACTGACTGCTGACTTTGTCTGGATGTTGGTCACTTTGAATACCTCATAGGGAGGAATCAAAACTTCCCCTCGTTTGCATATGCAGAGTAATATGTCAAGTTAACACCAAAACATGTGTTGATCTCAAAGCAGGATGTGTCTCCAAAATCGTATAAAGTCTTATGTAAAGAACTTGAGGCAAAATAACCAAAGCGCATTTCTTTGTTGACAACATCCTGATCAAAAGTTACATTGGTTCTAAGGTAGGTGGTCCAACATGTTGTTTGACTTTGTTTGAGAATCTGCATGGCGTCAGTCAGATAGAAGTGCAGGGAATGGTACTGGAATGATGTTCCATACCCATAACTGCCTTGTCTAACTGCTTTGTTGAAGTCTATGTAGATGGATTCAGAAGGAGGTTGGGGTTTGTTATTTGTGTACAAATACATAGAGACGGAATGCACTTTCTGCAGACCATCTGTTGGAATGGATGCATGTTTCTCTGCCATGTCCCAGGCTCTTCTGAAGTTAGTGGTGGTGTTTTTCTCATGTGGGAGGTAGTCGTCATCCACCCTCTTGAAGGCTTCGTCTCTGCAGCCATCGTATTTGTCATCAACGGAATCAGGTGCCATGTCCAGTGGGAACATCTTGTTCTGTAACAGTAACATTCTTTAGTGTCATTCTCCTGATTCAGACCTAACAGGTTCCTACTTGGGTGATGAGTTGTTTATCAGTCCCGTATTGGATGCAGTTTCCTGTTTGTGAGGCTAAATGTGAGGAAAACGAGTATTAAGTCTTGTGTGTCGGTCTGTTGTTTTATGTCAATGTGCACAATGAAAGTACAACATAAAGCCACCGCCCAAGTCCTGAAGCAGGATGTCAAGATATGATCCACAATAGTTTTTCCTGTATAGCTCAGGGTGTAGTCAAAACAACATGAAGACTATTCACAGGCATTGCCCATAACATTTAAGGAGTCTCTTTTCTTGTTAGAAACAACAGTAGTGGGACACTATCTTCTTTCTTATGTCTCCTTAACAGGAGGACATGTTCAACTGTTTTAGAAATGAACCCTGCTGGTGTTAAATGTAAGGTTCTATGAATGAATATTTTATTGGCTTTTCGTTTACTCAACTTGATTTCCTGATTTGAAATAATGTATTATAATCAGGGTAAATAAACTAAACTAGGTAAATTGAAATATTAAGTGTGAGGTTATATTTTTCTTAGTGTACCTGTTTCACCAGTCCAAAGTGAAGACAGAGAATCAACATCAAGACAAAGATTCTGTTTGTCTTCTTCTCAGTGCTCGTCACATCTAAAGATGAGAACAAAACCAGTGAAAGGATGATACGTTACAGATACATACACAACTGTTGTCATCATAAAACATTATTAAAACATCTCACCATCAATTAAGAGATATCCACCACCCATGTTGCAGAAGTTGTTGTTGACCTCAAATCTACAGCATGTTCAAAGTATAATCAAACATAAAAAATAATGATATTAACTCTTAATTTAACAACCCAACTGATACAACAACAATAAGTGATCCCTGTTCGTAAGACTGGAATAAAAGATCACATCCTGTCCAATGGAGAATCATCACCTGTACTCTGTACTACATCCTGTCAAATGGAGAATCATCACCTGTACTCTGTACTACATCCTGTCAAATGGAGAATCATCACCTGTACTCTGTACTACATCCTGTCCAATGGAGAATCATCACCTGTACTCTGTACTACATCCTGTCCAATGGAGAATCATCACCTGTACTCTGTACTACATCCTGTCCAATGGAGAATCATCACCTGTACTCTGTACTACATCCTGTCCAATGGAGAATCATCACCTGTACTCTGTACTACATCCTGTCCAATGGAGAATCATCACCTGTACTCTGTACTACATCCTGTCCAATGAGAATCATCACCTGTACTCTGTACTACATCCTGTCACATGGAGAATCATCACCTGTACTCTGTACTACATCCTGTCCAATGGAGAATCATCACCTGTACTCTGTACTACATCCTGTCCAATGGAGAATCATCACCTGTACTCTGTACTACATCCTGTCCAATGGAGAATCATCACCTGTACTCTGAACTACATCCTGTCAAATGAGAATCATCACCTGTACTCTGTACTACATCCTGTCCAATGGAGAATCATCACCTGTACTCTGTACTACATCCTGTCCAATGGAGAATCATCACCTGTACTCTGTACTACATCCTGTCCAATGGAGAATCATCACCTGTACTCTGTACTACATCCTGTCCAATGGAGAATCATCACCTGTACTCT
>NW_027009805.1:20000-39534 GCF_036934945.1 Oncorhynchus masou masou
GATTCTCCACTCTGTTCCTAATGTTGTGTTGTCAGGCTACATCCATGATTCTCCTTTCTGTTCCTGATGTTGTGTTGTCAGGCTACATCCATGATTCTCCACTCTGTTCCTGATGTTGTGTTGTCAGGCTACAGCCCTGATTCTCCACTCTGTTCCTGATGTTGTGTTGTCAGGATACAGCCATGATTCTCCTCTCTGTTCCTGATGTTGTGTTGTCAGGCTACAGCCCTGATTCTCTCCTATGTTCCTGATGTTGTGTTGTCAGGCTACAGCCCTGATTCTTCCCTCTGTTCCTGATGTTGTGTTGTCAGGCTACAGCCATGATTCTCCACTCTGTTCCTGATGTTGTGTTGTCAGGCTACAGCCATGATTCTCCACTCTGTTCCTGATGTTGTGTTGTCAGGCTACAGCCATGATTCTCCTCTCTGTTCCTGATGTTGTGTTGTCAGGCTACAGCCATGATTCTCCACTCTGTTCCTGATGTTGTGTTGTCAGGCTACAGCCATGATTCTCCTCTCTGTTCCTGATGTTGTGTTGTCAGGCTACAGCCCTGATTCTCCCTCTGTTCCTGATGTTGTGTTGTCAGGCTACAGCCATGATTCTCCACTCTGTTCCTGATGTTGTGTTGTCAGGCTACAGCCATGATTCTCCACTCTGTTCCTGATGTTGTGTTGTCAGGCTACAGCCATGATTCTCCACTCTGTTCCTGATGTTGTGTTGTCAGGCTACAGCCATGATTCTCCTCTCTGTTCCTGATGTTGTGTTGTCAGGATACAGCTCTGATTCTCCTCTCTGTTCCTGATGTTGTGTTGTCAGGCTACAGCCATGATTCTCCACTCTGTTCCTGATGTTGTGTTGTCAGGCTACAGCCATGATTCTCCTCTCTGTTCCTGATGTTGTGTTGTCAGGCTACAGCCATGATTCTCCTCTCTGTTCCTGATGTTGTGTGTCAGGCTACAGTCATGATTCTCCACTCTGTTCCTGATGTTGTGTTGTCAGGCTACAGCCATGATTCTCCTCTCTGTTCCTGATGTTGTGTGTCAGGCTACAGTCATGATTCTCCACTCTGTTCCTGATGTTGTGTTGTCAGGCTACAGTCATGATTCTCCACTCTGTTCCTGATGTTGTGTTGTCAGGCTACAGCCATGATTCTCCTCTCTGTTCCTGATGTTGTGTTTCAGGCTACAGCCATGATTCTCCACTCTGTTCCTGATGTTGTGTTGTCAGGCTACAGCCATGATTCTCCTTTCTGTTCCTGATGTTGTGTTGTCAGGCTACAGCCATGATTCTCCACTCTGTTCCTGATGTTGTGTTGTCAGGCTACATCCATGATTCTCCACTCTGTTCCTGATGTTGTGTTGTCAGGCTACAGCCCTGATTCTCCACTCTGTTCCTGATGTTGTTGTCAGGCTACAGCCATGATTCTCCTTTCTGTTCCTGATGTTGTGTTGTCAGGATACAGCCCTGATTCTCCTCTCTGTTCCTGATGTTGTGTTGTCAGGCTACAGCCATGATTCTCCACTCTGTTCCTGATGTTGTGTTGTCAGGCTACAGCCATGATTCTCCTCTCTGTTCCTGATGTTGTGTTGTCAGGCTACAGCCATGATTCTCCTCTCTGTTCCTGATGTTGTGTTGTAGGCTACAGCCATGATTCTCCACTCTGTTCCTGATGTTGTGTTGTCAGGCTACAGCCATGATTCTCCACTCTGTTCCTGATGTTGTGTTGTCAGGCTACAGCCATGATTCTCCTTTCTGTTCCTGGTGTTGTGTTGTCAGGCTACAGCCATGATTCTCCACTCTGTTCCTGATGTTGTGTTGTCAGGCTACAGCCCTGATTCTCCTCTCTGTTCCTGATGTTGTGTTGTCAGGCTACAGCCATGATTCTCCACTCTGTTCCTGATGTTGTGTTGTCAGGCTACAGCCCTGATTCTCCACTCTGTTCCTGATGTTGTGTTGTCAGGCTACAGCCCTGATTCTCCTGTCTGTTCCTGATGTTGTGTTGTCAGGCTACAGCCATGATTCTCCACTCTGTTCCTGATGTTGTGTTGTCAGGCTACAGCCATGATTCTCCACTCTGTTCCTGATGTTGTGTTGTCAGGCTACAGCCCTGATTCTCCACTCTGTTCCTGATGTTGTGTTGTCAGGATACAGCCATGATTCTCCTCTCTGTTCCTGATGTTGTGTTGTCAGGCTACAGCCCTGATTCTCTCCTATGTTCCTGATGTTGTGTTGTCAGGCTACAGCCCTGATTCTCCCTCTGTTCCTGATGTTGTGTTGTCAGGCTACAGCCATGATTCTCCACTCTGTTCCTGATGTTGTGTTGTCAGGCTACAGCCATGATTCTCCTCTCTGTTCCTGATGTTGTGTTGTCAGGCTACAGCCCTGATTCTTCCTATGTTCCTGATGTTGTGTTGTCAGGCTACAGCCCTGATTCTCCACTCTGTTCCTGTAACTGGTAGTCTATTTGTGTATTTATTGTTCCAGGACTTTGTTGTTCCATGGTCTTTAAGTGACAGTTAGTCTGGTTGAAGTGTCTGTCATCACCACCTTTTAGTAGACAGCAGATACATCCATATCCAAACAATATGAAGTATCTGTCATCATTACCTCAGAGTAGACAGCAGATACCGCCAAACCCAAACAACATGAAGTGTCTGTCATCACCACCTCTGAGTAGACAGCAGATACCTCCATACCAAAACAACATGAAGTGTCTGTCATCACTACCTCTGAGAAGACAGCAGATACCTCCATACCAAAACATACAGATTGTATGAAGTATACAGCAGCTATGACTAACCTTCATTCACACGTTCATTATCTCTTCTGTCATACCTCTCTCTCTCCCTCCCTCTTTACAACTCTCTATCATCCCCTCCCTCCCTCTCTCCCTCCCAGGTTAATGGGCATCACCCAGTCATCAGTGTTGTGTTTTGTCATCGACACCACAGGCAGTATGAGTGATGACATCACTGAGGCTAAGAGAGTGTCCTTCTCCATCATGGACAGTAAGAGAGGAACCCAGCAGGAACCTTCAACATACATCCTGGTCCCCTTCAACGTGGGTGTTAGCCTGGTCCCAGATCAGCAGTAACATACATCCTGGTCCACTTCAACGACAGGTGGGTACCTGGTCCCAGATCAGCAGGAACATACATCCTGGTCCCCTTCAACGACCCAGGTGGGTGTTAGCCTGGTCCCAGATCAGCAGTAACATACATCTTGGTCCCTTCAACCACCCAGGTGGGTGTTAGCCTGGTCCCAGATCAGCAGGAACATACATCCTGGTCCACTTCAACGACTCCAGGTGGGTGTTAGCCTGGTCCCAGATCAGCAGTAACATACATCCTGGTCCCCTTCAACGACCCAGGTGGGTGTTAGCCTGGTCCCAGATCAGCAGGAACATACATCCTGGTCCACTTCAACGACCCAGGTGGGTGTTAGCCTGGTCCCAGATCAGCAGGAACATACATCCTGGTCCCCTTCAACGACCCAGGTGGGTGTTAGCCTGGTCCCAGATCAGCAGGAACATACATCCTGGTCCCCTTCAACGACTTCATGGGTGTTAGCCTGGTCCCAGATCAGCAGTAACATACATCTGGTCCACTTCGACCCAGGTTTCCCAGATCAGCAGGAACATCATCCTGGTCCCCTTCAACGACCCAGGTGGGTGTTAGCCTGTTCCCAGATCAGCAGGAACATACATCCTGGTCCACTCCCCCAGGTGGGTGTTAGCCTGGTCCCAGATCAGCAGGAACATACATCCTGGTCTCCCCCAGGTGGGTGTTAGCCTGGTCCCAGATCAGCAGAACATACATCCTGGTCCCATTCAATCCCAGTTGGGTGTTAGCCTGGTCCCAGATCAGCAGGAACATACATCCTGGTCCCCTTCCCAGCCTGGTCCCAGATCAGCAGGAACATACATCCTGGTCCCCTTCATGGGTGTTAGCCTGGTCCCAGATCAGACATACATCCTGGTCCCCTTCAGGGTGGGTGTTAGCCTGGTCCCAGATCAGCAGTAACATACATCCTGGTCCCCTTCAACGACCCAGGTGGGTGTTAGCCTGGTCCCAGATCAGCAGGAACATACATCCTGGTCCACTTCAACGACCCAGGTGGGTGTTAGCCTGGTCCCAGATCAGCAGGAACATACATCCTGGTCCCCTTCAACAACCCAGGTGGGTGTTAGCCTGTCCCAGATCAGCAGGAACATACATCCTGGTCCCCTTCAACGACCCAGGTGGGTGTTAGCCTGGTCCCAGATCAGCAGGAACATACATCCTGTTCCCCTTCAATGACCCAGGTGGGTGTTAGCCTGTTCCCAGATCAGCAGTAACATACATCCTGGTCCCCTTCAACGACCCAGGTGGGTGTTAGCCTGGTCCCAGATGAGCAGTAACATACATCCTGGTCCCCTTCAACGACCCAGGTGGGTGTTAGCTGGTCCCAGATCAGCAGGAACATACATCCTGGTCCCCTTCAACAACCCAGGTGGGTGTTAGCCTGGTCCCAGATCAGCAGGAACACCCTGGTCCCCTTCAACGACCCAGGTGGGTGTTAGCAGTTCCCAGATCAGCAGGAACATACATCCTGGTCCCATTCAACGACCCAGGTGGGTGTTAGCCTGGTCCCAGGTCAGCAGTAACATACATCCTGGTCCCTTCAACGACCCAGGTGGGTGTTAGCCTGGTCCCAGATCAGCAGGAACATACATCCTGGTCCCCTTCAACGACCCAGGTGGGTGTTAGCCTGGTCCCAGATCAGCAGGAACATACATCCTGGTCCCCTTCAACAACCCAGGTGGGTGTTAGCCTGGTCCCAGATCAGCAGGAACATACATCCTGGTCCCCTTCAACGACCCAGGTGGGTGTTAGCCTGGTCCCAGATCAGCAGGAACATACATCCTGTTCCCCTTCAATGACCCAGGTGGGTGTTAGCCTGTTCCCAGATCAGCAGTAACATACATCCTGGTCCCCTTCAACGACCCAGGTGGGTGTTAGCCTGGTCCCAGATGAGCAGTAACATACATCCTGGTCCCCTTCAACGACCCAGGTGGGTGTTAGCCTGGTCCCAGATCAGCAGGAACATACATCCTGGTCCCCTTCAACAACCCAGGTGGGTGTTAGCCTGGTCCCAGATCAGCAGGAACATACATCCTGGTCCCCTTGGGTGTTAGCCTGTTCCCAGATCAGCAGGAACATACATCCTGGTCCCATTCCCCCAGGTGGGTGTTAGCCTGGTCCCAGGTCAGCAGTAACATACATCCTGGTCCCCTTCAACGACCCAGGTGGGTGTTAGCCTGGTCCCAGATCAGCAGGAACATACATCCTGGTCCCCTTCAACGACCCAGGTGGGTGTTAGCCTGTTCCCAGATCAGCAGTAACATACATCCTGGTCCCCTTCAACGACCCAGGTGGGTGTTAGCCTGGTCCCAGATCAGCAGGAACATACATCCTGGTCCCCTTCAACAACCCAGGTGGGTGTTAGCCTGGTCCCAGATCAGCAGGAACATACATCCTGGTCCCCTTCTACGACCCAGGTGGGTGTTAGCCTGGTCCCAGATCAGCAGGAACATACATCCTGGTCCCCTTCAACGACCCAGGTGGGTGTTAGCCTGTTCCCAGATCAGCAGGAACATACATCCTGGTCCCCTTCAACGACCCAGGTGGGTGTTAGCCTGGTCCCAGATCAGTAGGAACATACATCCTGGTCCCCTTCAACGACCCAGGTGGGTGTTAGCCTGTTCCCAGAACAGCAGGAACATACATCCTGGTCCCATTCAATGACCCAGTTGGGTGTTAGCCTGTTCCCAGATCAGCTTCATCCTGGTCCCATTCAATGACCCAGTTGGGTGTTAGCCTGGTCCCAGATCAGCAGTAACATACATCCTGGTCCCCTTCAACAACCCAGGTGGGTGTTAGCCTGGTCCCAGATCAGCAGGAACATACATCCTGGTCCCATTCAACAACCCAGGTGGGTGTTAGCCTGGTCCCAGATCAGCAGGAACATACATCCTGGTCCCCTTCAACGACCCAGTTGGGTGTTAGCCTGGTCCCAGATCAGCAGTAACATACATCCTGGTCCCCTTCAACGACCCAGGTGGGTGTTAGCCTGGTCCCAGATCAGCAGTAACATACATCCTGGTCCCCTTCAACGACCCAGGTGGGTGTTAGCCTGGTCCCAGATCAGCAGGAACATACATCCTGGTCCCCTTCAAAGACCCAGGTGGGTGTTAGCCTGGTCCCAGATCAGCAGTAACATACATCCTGGTCCCCTTCAACGACCCAGGTGGGTGTTAGCCTGGTCCCAGATCAGCAGGAACATACATCCTGGTCCCATTCAATGACCCAGTTGGGTGTTAGCCTGGTCCCAGATCAGCAGGAACATACATCCTGGTCCCCTTCAATGACCCAGGTGGGTGTTAGCCTGGTCCCAGATCAGCAGGAACATACATCCTGGTCCCATTCAATGACCCAGTTGGGTGTTAGCCTGGTCCCAGATCAGCAGGAACATACATCCTGGTCCCCTTCAACCCCAGGTGGGTGTTAGCCTGGTCCCAGATCAGCAGGAACATACATCCTGGTCCCCTTCAACAACCCAGGTGGGTGTAGCCTGTTCCCAGATCAGCAGGAACATACATCCTGGTCCCTTCAACGGACCAGGTGGGTGTTAGCCTGGTCCCAGATCAGCAGGAACATACATCCTGGTCCCCTTCAACGACCCAGGTGGGTGTTAGCCTGGTCCCAGATCAGCAGGAACATACATCCTGGTCCCATTCAACGACCCAGGTGGGTGTTAGCCTGGTCCCAGATCAGCAGGAACATACATCCTGGTCCCATTCAATGACCCAGTTGGATGTTAGCCTGGTCCCAGGTCAGCAGTAACATACATCCTGGTCCCATTCAATGACCCAGTTGGGTGTTAGCCTGGTCCCAGATCTGTTAGTGCTGTCCAACTCCAACATTATTGTTACATCACATGACTAATGCTTCCCTGAAATTGGAGCCGAATAACTGTTTTAACCCAAAGTTCTTTTACTTGTGTGGAATATATTTTCACTTCTGATCAAATCTTACACAATCAGTCCTTTGAGGTGTGTGTGTGTGTGTGTGTGTGTGTGTGTGTGTGTGTGTGTGTGTGTGTGTGTGTGTGTGTGTGTGTGTGTGTGTGTGTGTGTGTGTGTGTGTGTGTGTGTGTGTGTGTGTGTGTGTGTGTGTGTGTGTGTGTGTGTGTGTGTGTGTGTGTGTGTGTGTGTGTGTGTGTGTATATGTGTATGTATGTGTGTGTGTGTGTGTGTGTGTGTGTGTGTGTGTGTGTGTGTGTGTGTGTGTGTGTGTGTGTGTGTGTTTTTGCAGGATTTGGGCGATGTCATGCAGACATTTTCAAACAGTGTTAACTCTGTGACAGCAACAGTAGGAGGAGTGCTGTGTCTGTCAGGACGACAGGTGTGTGTGTGTGTGTGTGTGTGTGTGTGTGTGTGTGTGTGTGTGTGTGTGTGTGTGTGTGTGTCAGGCGATGTCATGAGCCTCCCTACACTGGCTTCCTGTTAAGGCAAGGGCTGATTTCAAGGTTTTACTGCTAACCTACAATGCATTACATGGGCTTGCTACCTACCTATCTTTCCGATTTGGTCCTCCGTACATACCTATACGTACGCTACGGTCACAAGTAGCAGGCCTCCTAATTGTCCCTAGAATTTCTAAGCAAACAGCTGGAGGCATCGTTTCCTCTTATAGAGCTCCATTTGTATGGAATGGTCTGCCTACCCATGTGAGGAGACGCAGACTCGGTCTCAACCTTTAAGTCTTTATTGAAGACTGATCTCTTCAGTGGGTCCTATGATTGAGTGTCGTCTGGCCCAGGGGTGTGAGGGTGAAAGGAAAGGAGCAACGAACCGCCCTTGCTGTCTCTGCCTGGCCGGTTCCACTCTCTCAACTCTCAACTGTTCTACCTGCGGCTATGGAACCCTGACCTGTTCACTGTGATTACTATTATTTGACCAAGCTGGTAATTTATGAACATTTGAACATCTTGGCCATGTTCTGTTATAATCTCCACCCGGCACAGCCAGAAGAGGACTGGCCACCCCACATAGGCTGGTTCCTCTCTAGGTTTTCCTAGCCACCATAGCCACTGTGCTTCTACACCTGCATTGCTTGCTGTTTGAGGTTTTAGGATGGGTTTCTGTACAGCACGTTGATATATCAGCTGATGTAAGAAGGGCAAAATAAATACATTTGATTTGATGAGCAAATGTTACTTTCACATTCCCAATATGAAGGCTGAATTTGAACGTCTGCATTTGAAATGTGGTTGCCTGTTTTAGTAACTCTGCCAGAGCTGGTTAGTTTGACTGAATATGTTATTTCCCATAGAGTTCCAGTACTTGATCCCAGTGTGGTCTGACTCTCTGATGTGTGTGTTGTAATTCCCAGCTGGCCCTCACGGTGGCGCCACCCCTCCTCTGAGATCTACGTGTTCACTGATGCTCCTGCTAAAAACAATGCACTGGAGCACGCACGCACGCACGCACGCACGCACACACCACACACACACACACACACACACACACACACACACACACACACACACACACACACACACACACACACACACACACACACACACACACACACACACACACACACACACACACACACGCTGGAGGCTGGTCTGAGATGCTATTGGAGGGCAGGTTCAATGTAATGGCTGGAATGGAATAAATGGAACAGTACCAAACACATTAAATATATGGAAACCCCATTACAACGAGCCCATCCTCCTATAGCTCCTCCCACCATCCTCCAATGACTGTCACCAGCCTCATTAAGAGAACCAAGTCTGTGGTTGCTTGGGCTTTCACTACTGTGTATTTCTCTATCTTTCCTTTATCTTTCCCACTGTATCTCTCTCCCTCTCTCTCTCTTTATCTCTCTCGCTTGCTCTCTGCTTTTCAATGTATCTTCTTTCCATTCTCCCATATTTTCATTACTTTCTTACACATCCATCCTTTATTCTGTCATGAACATGTCTCTACCTCTCCTCCATCTTCCTCTCCTCTCTCTCTCCTCTCCCTCTCCTCTCCCCCTCTCCTCTCCTCTCCTCTCCTCTCCTCTCCTCTCCTCTCCTCTCCTCTCCTCTCCTCTCTCTAACTCCTCTCCACTTCTCTCTCCCTCTCCTCTCTCAACCACTCCTTTCTCCCTCTACCTCTCCTCTCCTCTCTAAGCGCTCCTATCCTATCCAATTCAAATCAATTCAAGGGCTTCCTCTCCCTCTTCTCTCCTCTCCCCTCCTCTTCTCTCCTCACCCTCTCTCCTCTCCTCTCCCTCTCCCTGTCCTGTCTATCTCTATCCTCCTCTCCTTTCTCCACCTCTCCTCTCTCCTAACTCACCTCTCTCCACCTCTCCTCTCTCCACCTCTCCTCTCTCTACCTCTCCTCTCTACCTCTCTCCTCCTCTCCCCCTCTAACTCTGCCTCTCTACCTCTCCTCTCCTCTCCTCTCTCTCTCACTACCTCCTGACCTCTCTACCTCTGACCTCTCTACCTCTGACCTCTCTACCTCTCTACCTGTACCCTCTCTACCTCTCTCTCTCTACTTCTCCTCTCTACCTCTCCTCTCCTGTCTCTACTTCTCCTCTACTCTCTCTACCTCTCCTCCTCTACCTCTCCTCTCTACCTTTCCTTTCCTCTCCTCTCTCTCTACCTCTCGTTTCCTCTCTCTTCCTCTCCTCTCTACCTTTCCTTTCCTCCCCTATCTCTATCCCTCCTCTCTCCTCCCTCGTTTCCTCTCTCTACCTTTCCTCTCTCTACAGCTCCTCTGCTTTTCTACCTCTCCTCTCCTACTTCTCATTTACTCTCTCTGCCTCTACTGTCTCTACCTTTCCTCTCGGTACCTTCATGTTGAATGATAGCCTACGCTCCAGTTGCCGTTGTCATAGGCATTCTGTGGATGGAGTCAGGACATTGACATCAGACCATTGAGGTCACCAAGGAGGATCTGCCCAATCCATCAGCGTCATCGAGGACACCTCTCTTCAAGCACAGATATGGTACTGTCTTGACTTACAGGGTATTGACCAATGTCCTCCAGCTCAGTGGTCAAGAGGGCTGTCCTCTAACAGGTAACAAAAAATCCCAGAAGTAACTTCCTCATGGCCCTGGTCGAGGTAAAGAGGTTTAAACCAAGGCCTTATAGTGTTAATACATGATCTTATGATAAGCTGTAAGGTCTCCTCTTCAGGAAACCTCTGTGTGTGTTAAAACCTGTTCTGAGTGTTGTGATCTTCAGACACTATCAGAAGGCTTCTATGTTCAGACTCCTCCTGTCTGGATCCCACCGTGGTTATCTGGTTTTCTGAGAAGGCTGCCACAGACCTGATGAAACCAGCCCCCTGTCTGAAAGATGCTTACACTTGTTCACCTTGTTATGACCCTGTACCTGTGATGAAAGGTTTTGGTCAAACCCACTTCTGATTTGTTTCTTGCTGATAAGAAGGTTTCTGCTGTCAGGGGAGGTTGGATTTATTAAAATGTTGTTGTCAGGGAAAGTTACGTAAGGGGGGATTGGGGAGGCTATGAGTTACAGGATGTCTTAGACATTATGCAGAACCTGGGGAGAGCTATCATAAACTGTTATACTACACTCTTTACCAACTTCTGCCTACAATTTTATTACTAAAGGAGTATTTTTTAATACTTAAACAAAGAGTCTGTGTTTCCTTTCCATTACTAATGTATGTTTGATAATTAAATAGACCTGATCATTTGTTGAAGAAATGGACCAACAAAGGCCTCGGGGTCAGTGGTAAAGTCAACAGAACCCTGCAGTCGCTTCAGGCGGCACCGGTGGCGGCGACTTCCTGGATACCATGGCCAGAGTCCTGCAGTGGGAGTTTGTGGTGCGTCTGAGGGGGGAGAAGGCCATGCAACCGAAAAGTCGGATTTTAAAACGTTGTTGCTATTGAACATGCCATACAAATAAAGGCATTCTAATTAGTACAGTGGGGCAAAAAGGTATTTAGTCAGCCACCAATTGTGCAAGTTCTCCCACTTAAAAAGATGAGAGAGGCCTGTAATTTTCATCATAGGTACACTTTAACTATGACAGACAAAATGAAAAAGAAATACAGAAAATCACATTGTAGGATTTTTAATGAATTGATTTGCAAATTATAGTGGAAAATAAGTATTTGGTCACCTACAAACAAGCAAGATTTCCGGCTCTCACAGACCTGTAACTTCTTCTTTAAAAGGCTCCTCTGTCCTCCACTCGTTACCCACTGGAATGTGATGAAAGAAACAAAAGCTGAAATAAATCATTCTGTCTACTATTATTCTGACTTTTCACATTCTTAAAATAAAGTGGTGATCCTAACTGACCTAAGACAGGGAATTTTTATTTGGATTAGATGTCAGGAAGTGAGTCTAAATGTGTTTGGCCAAGGTGTATGTAAACTCCCGACTTCAACTGCATATGTGATGATTGTGAGGTGCTACACAAATTTGACAGTCACAAGATGGGACTTCAAATAGGCCTATGGCACATCAAGGGGAACTGTAGCCTACTGTTTAGATGGGTTAAATAGAAACTGAAATCTGGACACTGACTGTATGTCTTTAATTTAGGGATCCCTTAACGCTCGGATCCCGTTAGCGGGATAGATTTGACAACATCCGGTGAAATTGCAGAGCCCCAAATTCAAACTGCAGAAACATAAATATTTAACATTCATATAAATACAAGTACATCAAAATGAAGCTTAACTTTTTGTTAATCCAGCCACTGTGTCATATTTCAAAAAGGCTTTACGGCAAAAGCACACCATGTGATTATCTGAGGACAGCACCCCGCTTTCAATAACATGAAAACCATTTTTCAACCAGGCAGGTGCGACACAAAAGTCAGAAATATCGATATAATAAATAAAATAAATAATAAATGCCTTATCTTTGAAGATAATCTTTTTGCAATCCCAAATGTCTCAGTGACACAATGACTGGTCGTTTTGTTCGATAAATTCCTTCTTTATATCCCCCAAATTTCAATTTATTTGGCGCGTTTGATTCAGAAATACACCGGTTCCAACTCGCCCAACTTGACTACAAAGTATCTAATAAATTACCTGTAAACTTAGTCCAAACATTTCAAACAATGTTTCTAATCCAACCTCAGGTACCCTAAAATGTAAATAATCAATCCAATTTAAGACGGAATAAACCGTTTCCAATACTGGAGAAAATAACGAGGTGCGTCCTCCTGTTCACAAGCACAAAAAGACTTGAGTTCATCTAAGTGACACATGGAAAGAATAGGACTACTTCTTCATTTCTCATAAGAAAAACATTCAACAATTTCTAAAGACTGTTGACATCTAGTGGAAGCCGTAGGAACTGCAATCTGGGCCCTAATAAATCAGGTTTCTCATAGAAATCCATTGGAAAACACAATGACCTAAAATAAAAAATTCCCTGGATGGATTGTGCTCGGGGTTTCACCTGCCAAATCAGTTCTGTTATACTCACAGACATTATTTTAACAGTTTTAGAAACTTTAGAGTGTTTTCTATCCAATATTACCACCCATATGCATATCCTAGCCTCTGGGCCTGAGTAATAGGCCGTTTACTTTGGGCATGCTTTTTTATCCGGACGTGAAAATACTGCCCCTAGCCCAAAGAGGATTTATAACCTCTCATATAGCCGCAATATCAACCCCTGCAGAATTAAACACTTTTTGCAGTAAAATGATACACCACATGCAGGCAAAGCTTGGACTTGGGAACAGGAGTGGAGAAATATGATTTATTTATTTCTGCATTTTGACAGAATGCAATGCTCAGTTCGCTACTATCTGTAGAGGTGCTGTCTTCATCGTAAAAGCAACATAAAACCTGATCATATTTTAACCACATGAAATATGCATCAAAGCCAAACTAAAATCTCATCAGAAACACCTTGGTCGTTTCCACAGCTGTCTTTTTCCTTACAATCGGTCAAAATGATTTCATTTGGACATTTTGCACAGCAATTATTTCAATTTATTTGTTGGGTTCTTGTATTTTCTCCACAGACCCTAAACATCTTTGCAAGGTGAAAGATGACAGAACTTCACCGATGTCACCTAGCATTCATTATATTGATCTTTTTCATTGTTCTGTTGATCAAGGGTTTATTTATTCTTCCAGGGAAACATATACTTGTAATGACATAATAGATGCTACATGTATCTAATTATAGACAAGTTGTCTAACAAATAGCCTACCAAAATGTTGGAAATGATAAGCAGAAACATATCTAAATCAAGCTAAACAAAGTCATGCACCCCATGTCAAATAAATATTGAGTGTGGGGGTCAGATTTTCACCATATCACATACAGTCAGGCGGATGGGTTATTAGCCATTGTGGGCGGGTGTGGGTGCTCTATTTGTATACGAATAACAAACCCAGACCCAATTCCAAATCGATCTATGTGGACTTCAACAAAGCAGTTCAAGATTCTGCATATATATGACAACATCATTCAGGTACCATGCACTGCATTTCTACCTGAATGACGCCGTTCAGATTCTTAGAGAAAGACAAGAGACATGTAAGGAAACCTTTCACAGAACCAACAAGAAGTTTGATCGGAGTGTTCTCAACCAGGAGATCCCGTTTCCCGGCACCTTCGCCTCAAGCACTTCAAGATCCGACTTTACCAACTTTGAGAATGTGTCTTGCTTTGAGATCCACACTTGCTTTGGTGTTGAGCTAACTTCTTACTCAGCCTTTCCTGAAGAGAAAAGCTTTAAGATTTTTTGAAGTCACCAAAATCAGACAAAGTCACCAGTGAATAACCTGTTGTGTGAAGTCATCTACACACTAAAGAGCAAGGGAACAGACAATGATCTGAATTGCAAATTGATTTTGAGTGGAGGAGAATCAAACATTATCAGAGCATTAGATACAGGCTATATAATACTCTAAATTATGTTGATAACTACTGTATATTACAGATCATTACCAACGTACGATTAGAAGTAGCCTGATCTGACACAGCTGCCCCTGTTACAATGAGGCTTGTACAAACTCAAACCCAGTCGCAGAGAAACACAGCAAGCAGAGGTAAGGGTAAATCCAGATATTTACTTAAAATCTAGGTAGAAACAAGGCATCAGTACCAGAGGGCACAACAAAACATAAGACCTCAGCAATGCAGCAGGCCAACTGAGGAACCAAAATAGCCAGGCAACAATGAACAGAAAATGTCATTTAACACAGGTGAAACTAATGAGAACAATCAGGGTAACCTGGGAACTAGAAAACAAGGCAAAGGTGCCCTCCAGCAGCAACCAAGGAAACACACTCAAAATAACTCAGGAACTGTGATAGCCCCAGCTTTACACTGTAAAGATCCTGGCTGTGTTCCAGGTCAGCTTCCATTGCAGACGCATGCCGAATCTCACGCCTGGATAGGCTTTTAACATATCAACTATCCACATAATTTGCAATCTGATGCCCACTACGCTGTCAATGGCGTGGCACACAACCATTTGTTGATAAAAAGCAACGTCTGCCATGTATTTGGCCTGAAATGCAACCCCTGTTAAGACTTGTTTACACCAGCATTGACTGCTACTGTATTGAAATTGTCGAGATTAAATGTCTTGGTCATGTGTAATAATTTCTTGACATTTGCTGCTGTCATGACGTTGGCCTGGGGGTTGGTTTATGACAGTCATAAATACCTCTTCCCCCTTTTTCCTCTCTCTACGCTACTGATGTTACATTTGCAAACCCCTTGGTTAACATAGAATTCTGCGAACATCAGAAGGTGGAGGGAAATGAACTATATTCTGGTAATCCAACCAATTGAACCTATGCAGTGGTACTTAATGAATATGATGTCAGTTCGGTTGTCATCTGAGACATTCTCATCAATGACAAGATGGCATAAACTCTACAGTGGAAAGTCTGCACATTGTAGTTATCTCAGTTCACATGGAATTGTTTGTTCAATTTAAACGTTTGAATATAAAATTATTGGTGAAGAGATTAAATATAATTTTAGCTTCCAAATGAGAGATGTGGGTTTTCATAAGGTTCTGCTCAATCAGCGGCCCGCCCCTGTGAAGGGACATGGGTTATAAAACTTTTCAAACATGCCCTACTCTCCTTCCTATATAAAGCCTTGATGACAATATAACCTCCTGTTTCCGAGGATGTGGGGACAGGCGGTCCGATGTCAGAATGGTTCAGATAATAACTACAGAACGAAGCTAACATCTGCATGAGCTTTGGTTGCGAATGGTATGAACTTTGAACTCTTATTCACTACAGAAGTGATACCTCCAAACTGTTGAGTTAGCAACAGCAGCTGCAAATGAGGGTTAGGAAGGAACAGACAGAGTATTCCATCTATCACACAATGACGTTACTACAACGTATCCAATTGACCACCAGAGACATTCTTCAAAGGACAAAGGACTCGGTTTGGCAACACGGCCTTCCATCTACCACCAACCTACCGAAGAGCAGCTCAGAGTAAATATTTATTGCATTTTCCTTTTCCAAATGGGCGGTAATTTGGAATGTATAAGATACTCTATTTACGATAGCACAGGTTCTTCCTTTGTCCCTCAGTCTTCCCGCTCTTTCACTCAAACCCAGCCCTTTTCTTTTGTGTAACCAGCTGTGAAATCTGTTCAGCCCACTAGGGCCGTTTTCCTTTATAAGCGTAATTTGAAATCAAGGTATAATTCATTCTTTGTATGTAATTCTGTGTGATTAGTTAGGTATTTAGTAAATAAATAATTAAACCCAATTTTGTGCTGATTCAACTTGTTAGCCAGGGTTGAAGATAACCAATAATTTACAACATTCAGATGAGACTGAAGATTCGGAAGATAGCCAAAGACACGACACTGCCATGGACATCTTGACCACGGCTAGCTACAGTGAACCTGGCAGTTTTGGAGTTTTGGAAGGGGAGGGATTTTTCGGCCATACTTTGCACAAGACTTGCAAAGAAAGGGGGGAGGAGGGCTACCCCCACAACCAACACGAGTCACTGTCCAGAGGCCAGCGCTCACGCAATAATTGGTTCTGAGTTGCCGAGATGAAACCAAAGAGAACCAGCCACTATCATCACATACACATCTGAGTGACATTGTGACTAACATGATAAAGCTTCTTTCACATTACACCATTTTCAAAATCCTTAAAATCACCTTATGTTCTTGACTGTCATGCCTAAATGTCTGTACAAAGAAATGAGACGTTAGTACTGTCTTAAAGCTTCCTTCATTACATGGTTTACAAAATCCTACAGTTGTATTACCTTTCACACTATGCAGGTCTTAACAGGATTGCGGGTTGGTGAATATTTGTGAATATATGTTGTTTGTAGCTAGCCAGCTTTTAATATGACATGGCCAGCAACAATTCCTGTTAGATAATTAAATGAATGATCCAGCTATGGTGGTAATTCGTGTGTGTCTGACTACAGCAGTGTTGCTTGTCCATGTGCCAGCTAACAGCAACAAGCGCAGACGAGCTAGCTAAACATGGTCTCAGCATCCAGCAGTGATCAGCTGGTGGTTGCATAATAACGGTGTCACCAGCCCAAATTCTAATAGAGCTGGCACCAGATGTTAAACTGGGCTGCACTGGACCGGGTTTTCCAACGACCCGATTCCAATTTGAAAATGTAATTCGACCCGGCTCTAATTTGGCCCTAATTTTACAAAAAAAGTGTTACCAAATTAAATCACACAGGGATTACAATGTTTACAGTATTTGTCATACTTTTTGCTCTATGAAAATGTTGCACTATATATACATCTTATCAGATTATAATGATCTGATAGTTCAATTTACCAGACTGGAGCACGATTGAGGTTGTTTTGTATTGATCAGCTTCAGGTCTTCAGATCTACTTATACCAGGTCAGATTTCTTTACAGACAGACATAACCACAAACCATGTTCCCACACTGAGGCACCAATATCTACTTATACCTGGTCAGACGTTTCTTTACAGACAGACATAACCACAAACCATGTTTACACACTGAGGCACCAAGATCTACTTATACCTGGTCAGGTTTCTTTACAGACAGACATAACCAAAAACCATGTTCCCACACTGAGGTCAGGTTTCTTTACAGACAGACATAACCACAAACCATGTTCCCTCATATCTACTTATACCTGGTCAGGTTTCTTTACAGACAGACATAACCACAAACAATGTTCCCACACTGAGGCACCAAGATCTACTTATAACTGGTCAGATTTCTTTACAGACAGACATAACCACAAACCATGTTCCCACACTGAGGCACCAAGATCTACTTATACCTGGTCAGATTTCTTTACAGACAGACATAACCACAAACCATGTTCCCACTTATACCTGGTCAGGTTTCTTTACAGACAGACATAACCACAAACCATGTTCCCACACTGAGGCACCAAGATCTACTTATACCTGGTCAGGTTTCTTTACAGACAGACATAACCACAAACCATGTTCCCACACACCAAGATCTACTTATACCTGGTCAGGTTTCTTTACAGACCCAGACATAACCACAAACCATGTTTCCACACTGAGGCACCAAGATCTACTTATACCTGGTCAGATTTCTTTACAGACAGACATAACCACAAACCATGTTCCCACACTGAGGCACCAAGATCTACTGATACCTGGTCAGAATTCTTTACAGACAGACATAACCACAAACCATGTTCCCACACTGAGGCACCAATATCTACTTATACCTGGTCAGGTTTCTTTACAGACAGACATAACCACAAACCATGTTCCCACACTGAGGCACCAAGATCTACTTATACCTGGTCAGGTTTCTTTACAGACAGACATAACCACAAACCATGTTCCCACACTGAGGCACCAAGATCTACTTTTTACCTGGTCAGATTTCTTTACAGGCAGACATAACCACAAACCATGTTCCCACACTGAGGCACCAAGATCTACTTATACCTTTTCAGATTTCTTTACAGGCAGACATAACCACAAACCATGTTCCCACATTGAGGCACCAAGATCTACTTATACTTGGTCAGATTTCTTTACAGGCAGACATAACCACAAACCATGTTCCCACACTGAGGCACCAAGATCTACTTATACCTGGTCAGATTTCTTTACAGGCAGACATAACCACAAACCATGTTCCCACACTGAGGCACCAATTGTCACGCCTTGGTCTTAGTATTTTGTGATTTCTTTATTTATTTGGTCAGGCCAGGGTGTGACATGGGTTTATTTTGTTGTGTTTTGTATTGGGGTTTTAATAGGCATTGGGATTTCGGCTGAGTAGGGGTGTCTAGCATAGGCTTAGCTGCCTGCTGGGCCCCCCTCAGTGCTGGGCTTCCCTCAGTGCTGGGCTTCCCCCAGTGCTGAGCTGGCCCTCAGTCCCGAGCTACCCCTCAGTCCCGAGCTGCCGCTCCAGTCACGAGCTGCCCCTCAGTCCAGTGGGGTTCTGGGTGAGGACTACTAGGCCATGGTCGGCGCGGTGGACTATCCCAGGACGCAAAGGGGAGGAACTAAGACATTTATGGAGTGGGGTCCACGTCCCGAGCCGGAGCCGCCACCATGGACAGACGCCCACCCCGGACCCACCCTCCCTATGGTTTTGAGGTGCGTCCGGGAATCCGCACCTTAGTGGAGGGGGGTTCTGTCACGCCTTGGTCTTAGTATTTTTGTGTTTCTTTCTTTATTTGGTCAGGCCAGGGTGTGACATGGGTTTATTTTGTTGTGTTTGGTATTGGGGTTTTAATAGGCATTGGGATTGCGGCTGAGTAGGGGTGTCTAGCATAGGCTTGGCTGCCTGAGGCGGTTCTCAATCAGAGTCAGGTGATTCTCGTTGTCTCTGATTGGGAACCATATTTAAGTAGCCCTAGGTTTCACTGTGTGTTTCGTGGGTGATTGTTCCTGTCTCTGTGTTTGTGTTCACAAGATAGGCTATATAGGTTTTCGCGTTTCGTTTGTTGTTTTTTTGTATATTTTTATTGTTATTTCATGTATCGTTCTACTTTCATTAAAGAGCATGAGTAACTACCACGCCGCATTTGGTCGCTCCTTTTTCAACAGGCGAACGTCGTTACACCAGATCTACTTATACCAGGTCAGATTTCTTTACAGGCAGACATAACCACAAACCATGTTCCCTCACTGAGGCACCAATATCTACTTATACCTGGTCAGATTTCTTTACAGGCAGACATAACCACAAACCATGTTCCCTCACTGAAGCACCAAGATATGCAGATCTTCATGTCTGCAAATGTACACATGCATGAGAATGTACACAGCTCTACATGATTTGAAACTAAAAGTGATGCTGCTGAGAAAGAATGTTAATGCTCCCCTGTGGATAGAGAGTGATCTTTATGTCTTTTATGTCTTTAGATGTTATGACAGTTAACCTGTGGATAGAGAGTAGATGTTATGACAGTTAACCTGTGGATAGACAGTAGATGTTATGACAGTTATGACAGTTAACCTGTGGATAGACAGTA
>NW_027009806.1:0-39533 GCF_036934945.1 Oncorhynchus masou masou
CAGATGCTGAATATCCATTTGAGCATGGTGAAGTTATTAAATAGGCTTTGGATGATGTATCAATACACCAAGTCGCTACAAAGATACAGGCGTCCTTCCTAACTCAGTTGCCGGAGAGGATGGATTTCAGCATGAGGCCAATGGTGGTTTTAAAAGTGTTACAGAGTTTAATGGTTGTTATATGAGAAAATGTCAGATGTTTCAACAACATTGTAGTTACTCCACAATACTCAAAGAAGGAATTGAAAAGATGGAGTGGCCTAGTTACAGTTTTGACTTAAAAAACACATTGCAAATCTATGGCAAAACTTGAACATGTCTTTCCAGCAATGATCAACAACCAACTTGGCTGAACATGAAAAAAAAAAAAAAGAATTAACGGGCAAATATTGTACAATCCAGATATGTAAAGCTCTTAGAGACTTACCCAAACAGACTCAAAGCTGTAATCGCTGCCAATGATTTTTCCCATTCAGGTGTTCATCAGCCATTACACTCCAGCCAGACTCCTCATTAAGTCTAATAGATGTCCTTCTGTAACAGGAGAGAGTGTTACAGTTATGCATTTCCATGGAAGTATGTTCCTAAATGGGCTTCCATGATGATGCCAGATACACAAAACAGCTAATGTTAAAGGTAAAGGGAAACTCAATTCAATTCAAAAGTCATAATATAGTTAATATAGAGTCAATAGTGCTCTATTATAAACTACATGCTAAATGGGGGTGGGGGGAGGTGGACATTAATTGTGTCGTGTGTTGTGTGTGCATGTGAGTGCGTGTGTGTGTGCCCGCGTGTGTGTATCCCTCTGGTAATAGTGGAGGCCTTCTAATAAGCTCGTAGCCCGTGAGGCTTTGGAGAGGATAATCCAACCGCACTGCTGTGCTGATCCAGTTTCCCTCCTCACCATCACCCTCACGCATCACAAAAGAGAGAGAGAGAGAGGGAGTGGGCTATATAATCCAACCCTGTCCCAGAGGGGCTCTGTGCATCACTGCTGGGATAGGGATGAGAGCTGTGGCTCTCTTTTCCTCTCTTCTCCAGTCTTATCACTACTGGGATGAGGCTCTGTCTCTTTCTCTGTCGCACTCTACTCTTCATCCAACCTCTTCTAATCTCTCTGCCAAATTTGAGTTCAAGGTGTCAGCTACTTCCAGGGGCTGCTGTTGCTTCAGCTTGTATAGTCTATTCCTGATGTTGTTTCAATTGATTTACCAATTAAAAACACCCCTTATTAAAGCACCTCATATTTTTATGTAACTAGGCAAGTCAGTTAAGAACAAATTCTTATTTTCAATGATGGCCTAGGAACAGTGGGTTAACTGCCTTGTTCAGGGGCAGAACGACAGATTTTTACCTTGTCAGCTCGGGAAGTCAATCTTGCAACCTTTCGGTGACAAGTCCTTTCGGTGACAAGTCTAACCACTAAGTTACCTGCCTCCCCATATCTGAGTGAACAACACATTAATCACACTTCTCGCTCAGACATACTGACATATTGAAACATATTCACAGAGTTGGATATGAGAATATATAGAATAAGGATAAACTGGAAATAAACTCAGTATGAGTTAATAATTATGCACGACATATTAAACCACCCAGACCCGTCAAAGATACAGTCATCCTTCTGAACTGAAAGACAGGAAAGAAACAATTTAGCGATGTCACCATGAGGCCATTGGTGATTTTAAAACAGCTACAGAGTTCAATGGTTGTGATGGGAGAAATCTGAGGATGGATCAACAACATTATACTGATTCCACAATAATGAAGGCACTATAGGTGTGAGATGACGGGCGCATGGGCCCCCAGAGCTGCTATCCCCCCCTCCGCCTTGAGGGGGCTGCGGGGGTTTCTGCTATCCCAGTGAAGAATGCTTACCCACTATTCTGTGTTATTCAGGTACTGCAGAGAAGAGGATAACACTTTATTCACAAAAGTGTCTTAGAAAAGTGCTGTTCCTTCAAGCCGCAGTCTTGTGTCCTTTGAACAGTAGTACGTTAAGGCAAGGCCATGTTTGGTGATTCAATAAATGATGTCCCTGATAAAAAAACAACTAAAAAACAACAATATATGTCTGCCTCTGATGGAAATTCAATAATGATTTCATTCACTTTGCCTTCTGTCTTGAGGATATTGAATATGATTATAGATCAAATCTATTCCAGATTGCCATTCACCCAACTTTAAAAGGCTTCATCCTCTCAAATTGGTTGTGAGCAGTTGTGTGCAAAGTAGAGCACAGTGAATATATTGTTGAAAGATTTTCTTGGAAAGGAAAAATAAATGAATAAATACATAATTATTTATTTAATGTTATACATTTTTATTTTTTAGTCCCCGTCCAGAAATGTTGTTTATTTAATCTCAATGACATAATTAATTCTCTAATTCTCCAAAAGTATTGGGGCAGTGACACATCTTTTGTTGTTTTGGCTCTGTAAATTATACAAAGACTACAGTGTGAGGTTAAAGTGCAGACTGTCAGCTTTAATTTGATGGGAACTGTTACAGCACTTTTTGTACAAAGTCCCCCTATTTTAAGGGACAATAGTACTGGGACGAATTCACTTATATGTGTATTCAAGTAGTCAAATGTGTAGTATTTGTTCCCATATTCCAAGCACACATTGATTACATCAAGTCCATGACTCTACAAACTTGTTGGATGCATTTGCTGTTTGTTTTGGTTGTGTTTCACATTATTTTGTGCCCAATAGAAATGAATGTTAACTAATGTATTGTCATTTTGGAGTGACTTTTAATGTAAATGGAGAATAATATGTTTCTGAACACTTTTACATTCATGTGGATGCTACTATGGTTATGGATAGTCCTGAATGAATCGTGAATAATGATGAGAAAGTTAGATGCACAAATATCGTACCCCCAAGACATGCTAGCCTCTCACCATTACAACAACGGGGGAAGTTAGCATTTTTGGAGGGGATATGATATTTGTGCTTCTGTGACTTTCTCACTCATTATCAACGATTCATTCAGGAAAATCCGTAATCATGGTAGCATTTATTCACAAACTCCCCCCAAAATACTAGACCATGTTCTCAGGTTAGTGAAGCCTGTTGCATATTTCATTTTTCATCTGTATCTTTAGCTCTGCATTGTTGGAAAGGGACCCGTAAGTAAGCATTTCACTGTTAGTCTACACCTGTTGTTTACGAAGCATGTGCCAAATCACATTTGATTTTATTTGATTAAGGTAATTTATTGTTGTGAATGCAACACCATTTTTGTGTAAATTGATTATTTGTCTAAAAACATGCTTCTTCCCTGATTTAGTGACTCAGACTGGCAGCTGTCTGCAATGTTGCCGGCCTCATATTTTTTAACTTGGCAAGTCAGTCAAGAACAAATTCTTACTTACAATGATGGCCTAGGAACAGTGGGTTAACTGCCTTGTTCAGGGGCAGAACAACGGGATTCAATCTAGTAACCTTTCAGTTGCTGGCCCAACACTCTAACCACTAGGCTACCTGCCGCCCCTATCTGAGTGAACTATTACATTAGTCACGCTGATACATATTGACATATTGAAATCATTTGAGATATGAATATATAGAATAAGGATAAACTGGAAATAAACCCAGTATAGAGTTCCATTATGCCTGGGGTGTCAATCAGCTAGTAGCTGATAGGAAGGGTGACAGCCCGAGAGATATCGCTCACATTTTCTTACATCAACAGAAAGATCATTATCACTAAATGAGTGGATGGGAAGTCGTGAAGCGTGAGGGACATTAGAACATTGTCCACGTTCCTAGACAATTAATAAGGGGTATTTTTTAGCTGGTAACTCAGTTGAAACAATATGTGATAAACTATACAAGCTGAAGCAACAGCAGCCCCCCTGAGGCAGCTGACACCTTGAACTGAAATCCAAGGCTTTCCTCTTTCCCTCTCTTTTCAGTGAACTGTCTCCTCCACTTGTTCCCTCTGTCACTCGTTTACACTCTCTGAATGTCCCAGTTAGTAGATCAAATAAAAGCAATGCTTTGGTGTTTGCCGGCGTGACCGACATTACTGTGACATTTTGCAAGTCATTTGAGTATTGCTTTTATGCCAACTGTTGGACAATTTCACATAAAGTTCTGTTTTGGTTGATGTGCGGGAGTTTGGTTTTGTGTGAGTACATTTTTCCCTACTGGGTATTCTGGTTGTTGTGGATGGTGAGTGAGAATAAATGGTTGGGCATTATTGAAAGTGACTAATCAACATGGTGCCTTGTCTTTTCAGCTCTGTCCACAGCGCCTGTGGTAGCACTCTGTCCCCTAAGGGGACTGTCGTTCTCTCTTCCTCTCATCCATATCTCACCCACTAGCAACAACTACTGGAAATGCATACAGACACATGCACACATCACAGGCACACAGACACACACACTAGGCCAAACAGTGTAAGATGTAATGGATGTGAGCACGTTGACAAGCACAGCTTAGTAGACAGCACATCTTCTAACACCAGTAGAAGAGAAGTGACGTAGCTACCTGCTAGATAACTCCTCTTCCATACCAACTGATCCTGTGAAAGGCAAACACATTCTCATTGAAACTAGTATACAAGAAAATACAGTGTAAAATCAAATCAAATCAAATTGTATTTGTCACATGTACAATACAACAGGTGCAGACACCGTGAAATCTTACTTACAAGCTCTTAACCAACAATGCAGTTCAAAAAGAAATAGGAGTTAAGAAATATTTTTTTTAAATAAACCAATGTAATTTTTTAAACAAAAGTAACACAATAAAACAACAATAACAAAGACTATATACAGGGCATCAAGTCATTGCGGGGTCAAAGCCAGTCGAGGCAATTTGTACATGTATGAGGGCAAAGTGACCATGCATAGAAGAAACAGCGTAGCAGCAATGTAAAAGCAAAGGCGGGGTGGTGGTGGTGGTGGGGCGATGAAGTCAATCACTCCTCCACTTTCAGTCAGGAGATTGACATGCATATTAATAGCTCTGTGTACGTCAAGGGCAAAGCCGTGATGCCATGTTCTGAGCCAATGCAAAGTCCTTTTTTTTGTGGCACCTGACCACACGACTGAAGTAGTCAAGGTGTGACCAAACTAGGGACTTTAGGACCTGCCTTGTTGATAGTGCTGTTAAGAAGGCAGAGCCTCGCTTTATTATAGACAGACTTCTACCCATCTTAGCTACTACTGCATCAATATGTTTTGACCATGACAGTTTACAATCTAGGTTTACTCCAAGCAGTTTAGTCATCTCAACTTGCTCAATTTCCACATTATTTATTACAAGATTTAGTTGAGGTTTAGGGTTTAGTGCGTGTTTTGTTACAAATACAATGCTTTTAGTTTTAGAAATATTTAGGGCTAACCCTGTTCCTTGCCACGAACTCTGAAATTAACTGCAGCCCTTTGTTGAGTGTTGCAGTCATTCAGTCACTGTAGTAGCTGACGTGTATAGTGTTGAGTCATCCGCACACATAGACACTCTGGCTTTACTCAAAGTTAGTGGCATGTCATTGGTAAAAATTGAAAAAAGCAAGGGTCCTAAACAGCTACCCTGGGAATTCCTGATTCTAGCTGGATTATATTTGAGAAACTTCCATTAAATAACACCCTCTGTGTTGTGTTAGTCAAGTAACTCTTTATCCACGTTATAGCAGGGGGTAAGCCATAACATATGTTTTCTAGCAGCAGAGTATGATCGATAATGTCAAAAGCTGCACTGAAGTCTAACAAGACAGGCCCCACAATAATTTTTATAATCAATTTCTCTCAGTCGATCATCAGTCATTTGTGTAAGTGCTGTGCTTATTAAGTGTCCTTCCCACTATGCATGCTGACATTCTGTTGTCAATTTGTTTACTGTGAAATAGCATTGTATCTGGTCAAACACAATTTTTTCTAGAAGTTTACTAAGGGTTGGTAATAAGATGATTGATTGGCTATTTGAGCCAGTAAAGGGGATTTTTCATTATTGGGAAGTGGAATGACTTTAGCTTCCCTCCAGGCCTGAGGGCACATGCTTTCTAGTAGGCTTAAATTGAAGATGTGACAAATAGGGGAGTGGCAATATCACGGACAAGTTCTGGCCTGGTTTAGATCTTATCTGTCGGAAAGATATCAGTTTGTCTCTGTGAATGGTTTGTCCTTTGACAAATCAACTGTAAATTTCGGTGTTCCTCAAGGTTCCGTTTTTAGGACCACTATTGTTTTCACTATATATTTTACCTCTTGGGGATGTTATTGAAAACATAATGTTAACTTTCACTATGCGGATGACACACAGCTGTACATTTCAATGAAACATGGTGAAGAAACCCCCAAAATTGCCCTTGCTAGAAGTATGTGTTTCAGACATAAGGAAGTGGATGGCTGCAAACGTTCTGCTAAAACTCGGACAAAACAGAGATGCTTGTTCTGGGTCCCCAGAAACAAAGAGATCTTCTGTTGAATCTGACAATTAATCTTAATGGTTGTGATCGTCTCAAATAAAACTGTGAAGAACCTCGGCGTTACTCTGGACCCTGATCTCTCTTTTGAAGAACATATCAAGACCATTTCAAGGACAGCTTTTTCCATCTACGTAACATTGCAAAAATCAGAAACTTTCTGTCCAAAAATGATGCAGAAAAAATTAATCCATGCTTTTGTCACTTCTAGGTTACTGCAATGCTCTACTTTCCGGCTACCGGATAAAGCACTAAATAAACTTCAGTTAGTGCTGCTAAATACGGCTGCTAGAATCCTGACTAGAACCCAAAAATTTGATCATATTACTCCAGTGCTAGCCTCCCTACACTGGCTTCCTGTCAAAAGCAGGGCTGATTTCAAGGTTTTACTGCTAACCTACAAAGCATTACATGGGCTTGCTCCTACCTATCTCTCTGATTTGGTCCTGCCGTACATACCTACACGTACGCTATGGTCACAGCGCAGGCCTCCTAATTGTCCCTAGAATTTCTAAGCAAACAGCTGGAGGGCAGGGCTTTCTCCTATAGAGCTCAATTTTTTTTTTTTTTTTTTTATGGAGCGGTCTGCCTACCCATGTCAGAGACGCAAACTCGGTCTCAGCCTTTAAGTCTTTACTGAACACTCATCTCTTCAGTGGGTCATATGATTGAGTGTCGTCTGGCCCAGGAGTGGGAAGGTGAACGGAAAGGCTCTGGAGCAACAGACCGCCCTTGCTGTCTCTGCCTGGCCGGGTTCCCTCTTTCCACCACTGGGATTCTCTTGCCTCTAACCCTGTTGCAGGGGCTGAGTCACTGGCTTACTTGGGCTCTCTCATGCCCCGTCCCTGGAAGGGTGCGTCACCTAGTGGGTTGATTCACTGATGTGGTCATCCTGTCTGGGTTGGCGCCCCCCCTGGGTTGTGCCATGGCGGAGATCTTTGTGGGCTATACTCAGCCTTGTCTCAGGATGGTAAGTTGGTGGTTGAATATATCCCTCTAGTGGTGTGGGGGCTGTGCTTTGGCAAAGTGGGTGGGGTTATATCCGTCCTGTTTGGCCATGTCCGGGGGTGTCCTCGGATGGGGCCACAGTGTCTCCTGACCCCTCTGTCTCAGCCTCCAGTATTTATGCTGCCTAGTTTATGTGTCGGGGGCTGGGTCAGTTTGTTATATCTGGAGTACTTCTCCTGTCCAATTCGGTGTCCACCTGTTTGAATCTAAGTGTGCATTCTCTAATTCTCTCCTTCTCTCTCTCTTTCTCTCTCTCGGAGGACCCTGAGCTAGGACCATGGACTACCTGACATGATGACTCCTTGCTGTCCTTCAGTCCACCTGGCCGTGCTGCTGCTCCAGTTTCAACTGTTCTGCCTTATTATTATTCGACCATGCTGGTCATTTATGAACATTTGAACATCTTGGCCATGCTCTGTTATAATCTCCACCGGCACAGCCAGAGAGAGAGTTTAATACCCCCCATGTCTTTCTCTCTAATTCTCTTTCTCTATAAGGAGGACCTGAGCCCTAGGACCATGCCCAGGTCTACCTGACATGATGACTCCTTGCTGTCCCTAGTCCACCTGACCGTGCTGCTGCTCCAGTTTCAACTGTTCTGCCTTATTATTATTCGACCATGCTGGTCATTTATGAACATTTGAACATCTTGGCCATGTTCTGTTATAATCTCCACCCGGCACAGCCAGAAGAGGACTGGCCACCCCACATAGCCTGGTTCCTCTCTAGGTTTCTTCCTAGGTTTTGGCCTTTCTAGGGAGTTTTTCCTAGCCACCGTGCTTCTACACCTGCATTGCTTGCTGTTTGGGGTTTTAGGCTGGGTTTCTGTACAGCACTTTGAGATATCAGCTGATGTACGAAGGGCTATATAAATAAATTTGATTTGATTTGATCTGTGATTATCCTCAGCGTTTGTTGCTGGCATGTCATCCCTAAGTTTGCTTATCTTGCCAATGAAAAAGTCATTAAAGTAGTTTGCAATATCAGTGGGCTTTGTGATGAATGGCCATCTGATTCAATGAATGAAAGAGTCGTGTTGGCTTTTTTTCCCTAAAATTTCATTTTAGGTGCTTTTTACTAACATTCTTTATATCATTTATCTTTGTTTCATAGTGTAGTTTATTTGAATTTGTATCTGTTTTAGTCACATGATATCTTAATTTGCAGTACTTTTTCTAATCAGTTAGTTTGCCAGACTTTATTCTCATACCTTCTGCCTCACCTCTCTCAACCATATATTTTTTCAATTACTCACCATTCCAAGGGGATTTTACAGTCATTTTCTTAATGGGTGTGTGCTTATTAGTAACTGGAATAAGTAGTTTCATAAATGTGTCTAGTGAAGCATCTGGTTGATCCTCATTACACACCACAGACCAGCAAATATTCATTACATCGTCAACATATGAATCACTACAGAACTTATTGTATGACCTCTTATACATCATATTAGGCCCAGCCTTTTGAACTTTGGTTTTCCTAGATATGGCTATTATATTATGATCACTAACATCCTATGGATTTGGATACTGCTTTAAAACAAATATCTGCAGCATTAGTAAAGATGTGATCAATACATGTTGATGATTTAATTCCTGTGCTGTTTATAACTACCCTGGTAGGTTGACTGACAACCTGATCCAGGTTGCAGGCACGAGTTACAGTTTGATGTTTTTTCCTGAGTGGGCAGCTTGATGTAAATATACTTCCCTGTTGATATCACATACATTATTAAGCATTTCGCACATATTATCCAGATACTGACTGTTAGCACTTAGTGGTCTATAGCAGCTTCCCACAAGAATAGGCTTTAGGTGAGGCAGATGAACTAGTAGCCATATTACTTCAACAGTATTTAACATTAGATCGTCTCTAAGCTTTACAGGAATGTGGTTCTGAATATAGACCGCAACACCGCCTCCGTTGGCATTTCTGTCTTTTCTGTAGCTGTTATAATCATGTATTGCTACCACTGTAGGTATTATTATCTTAGTGAGTTTCAGAGATAGTCAGAATTTGAATGTCATCTGTTACAAGAAAGTTATTGACTTCATGGACCTTGATTCTTTGGCTACATATGTTAATATGGACTATTTATGGCACTTTTCTGTGTTGCTTGATTGTTTTTAATGCTTTACTGGGAAGCTTATCAGAGGTAGACTTACTCATCTTATGACTTACTCATCTTACATTGGAGCTGATAGTGCAGGGTGAGCTGCATAAAGTGGTCTTCCTGCTATTGCACACCTCCTCAGTGCTAACAGCCAACATTTATTTTGTCTGTGATGTGGACACCAAGGAACTTGAAACTCTCGACCCACTCCACTACAGCCCCGTTGATGTTAATGGGGGCCTGTTCGGCCCTCCTTTTCCTGTAGTCCACGATCAGCTCCTTTGTCTTGCTTACAATGAGGGAGAGGTTGTTGTCCTGGCACCACACTGCCAGGTCTCTGACCTCCTCCCTATAGGCTGTCTCATCATTGTAGGTAATCAGGCCTACCACTGTTGTGTCGTCAGCAAACTTAATGATGGTGTTGGAGTCGTGTTTGGCCACACAGTTGTGGGTGAACAGGGAGTACAGGAGGGGACTAAGCACGCACCCCTGAAGGGCCTCAGTGTTGAGGATAAGCGTGGCAGATGTGTTGTTGCCTACCCTTAGCACCTAGGGGGCGGCCCGTCAGGAAGTCCAGGATCCAGTTGCAGAGGGAGGTGTTTAGTCCCAAGGTCCTTAGCTTAGTGATGAGCTTTGTGGGCATTATGGTGTTGAACGCAAAGCTGTAGTCAATGAACAGCCTTCTTAGATAGGTGTTACTTTTGTCCAGATGGGAAAGAGCAGTGTGGAGTGTGTTCAAGATTGTGTCATCTGTGGATTTGTTGGAGCAGTATGCGAATTGAAGTGGGTCTAGCGTTTCCAGGATGATGGTGTTGATGTGAGCCATGACCAGCCTTTCAAAGCACTTCAGGGCTACAGACGTAAGTGCTATGGGGCTGTAATCAATCAATTAGGCAAGTTACCTTCGCTTCCTTGGGGACTGGGACTATGGTGTTCTGCTTGAAACATGTAGGTAAGTTGTCTGAGTTATGATCCGACAGACTGTGGACATCACCATGGAAAATCGATGCAATAGATTGAACGTTAAATATTTTTTACCCAGCATCTCCCATAATCTTCCTTGTAGATTGGCAACATTGACAGGAACTAAATTGTTTGGGGAGTGGGGAGATCCCAGGAATTGTCCATCTATTTTACAGCATCTGAACTCCCTGGCATGCTGATATTGAAATATCTTCAGCGCTAATGTGAACTGTGCCATGGCAGCTCTTTATGGGGGCATGATTTACACATTTTTGTAAATTCCCTGATCTCTCAGCTCAGCCAGGCTGTCCATCTGAGGGGCCGGGCAAGTGACAATTTTCCCTTATTTTCGGGATTCAGACTGCTCCGGCGGACCGTGAAATGAGTTCATTTAATCAGACCAGGTAGCAAATGACTGAAATGACTGGTGCTGCAATAATATCACACACCGTCATAATAATTTATACGTTTAGAAAGGGAAAACCTTTCCCCACTGTTGTTTCTACGTGTTGAAGTGGAGTTTCTCTACTGAAGCCTACCATGTAGTCAGATATAGGAGGTTTGGCGTGTACGACCAATCTTCTATTCAGTAATTTAGTGCAACTTAAGAGCACAATAACAAAGGTTATCTGAAATATTAACCACAAATATCTGTAATATGTACTAATTGCCATATTTAATTTAGAACTTGAAATTGTTTCCTTGCGTCTCTTTTTAATCAATCATACTGTATCAGAAACCATGCTGTGGCAATCTAGATCTATCATCCAGTCACTTTATCTACATTAAAAAAAAAACGTAAATGGTTCTCCCATCACAGGGTTCATAATTTCACAGGCGGATCTAGACCCATCCTCATCATCATAAATCTGTGGATAAATGCTCACATGTTTCCATATGCCAACAAAGGAGTCATCCATCCATAACCGGACAGGAGCAGATGATCAGGCAGGGGAGTGAGGGATAGCTCCGGTGTTTATACCTCTTACTCCAGAACTCAAATATTGATTGGCTTTTGAGACTCACTCACATGCCTCAGCCTTAGACTGTGATTGCTGATCAGCATCAGAATGAAGCAGCTTTTTCTTTGGAGTTCAAGAGCTGTCTGTAGACATTGGGATTTTGGTCATTAGAAGAAAGTCATGTGTTGTATTGGCTGTCTAGCCTACTCTGGGCACAGACGTTAGTTCAATATCCAGTTTTGATTTACATTTGATTGAGTTGTCAATTAACGTGAATTCAACATGAAATCAATAAAAAAAATGGCATGGGATTTACTTTGAAGGAAAAGTGAAACCGCACACTGCTCTTGATAGTATCACCGATCTTTAATAAGCTTACGTATTGGCACACGTCCTTCGTCAGAGCTTTTGGGATTTTTTGAAAGTTGCACCATTATGTGGACCTGGCCCCACCCACATCCGTTCTACACATCGAAGGGGAGTTGGAGGCAAAGGAAAAATAAATAAGTGCTACCAAATATAACAATATGCATTTCATAAATATTACAAAAGTGTATAAATAAGGCGTATTAAACACGTCTGTAAAATCTCAATGAGGACATCATACGAAAAACGTCAGAGTAATCTACAAGAGACACATATTTCATGTTCAAATTCACAACATAACATACATAGGCATTTCATCATTAAGTCCTTTAGGAATTAATGTCTGGGGGGTGAAAATCCCAAAACATTCCCTTTAACTCAGAGTATTATTGATATCTCCTCCCCTGTCTGTTATCATAACTTTCTCTATGCCACAAAATCTAAAGGTAGAAATGTCATGCTTTAGGTCATTGAAATGTACAGCGACTGGATAACCCCTGTCATTTCTCCTGATTGAACTTTTATATTCACTAATTCTCTGTTTGAGAGAACGAGAGGTTTTACCAACATAACAGAGGCCACATGGACATTTAATAATGTAAATAACATGGGTGGTGGAACACGTAATAATGTCATTTATTTGGAACCGTGTGTGAGTGGCACAAATATTCACACTTTATCATATTGTTGCACTGTGCGCCTCCTCTGCTTTTATAGCTACCATTTGGTAGGGTGTAAAAGAACTTGGCTAATTTTATTTTGTGGCTGGCAGTTGGCATGAACCAACCAATCCAATTGGATTTAGTTTAAAAGTTGGATGAAAAAATATGAATTTCACTTACATTGTTGACTTTTTTCTAATCTAATCAAGAAACAGTATTGATTCAACCAATTTTTGCCCAGTGGGTCTTTGTTTTGAAGTCAATGCGTTTGTTGTAATCGAGGAAAACAAAGTCAGCTCAGATTGATTATTATGTTGTTGTTCTTCTCGGACAAAATCCCTCCATTGCTCCAAGGTGTTGGTTTCCCTTCGTTATCAACTGATATATGCATGATGTTCATGATGAGAACATTTATGTTTGTTTCTACATTTTTCTTGTGGTTTAATTGTATGCCTGATACATGTTAATGAAATCTAATTAAATCATGAATGGAAAAACACGTGTTTGTTTATCAATTCATAAAACATGATTATCAGCCCACAATCAAAGCAGTTTTTCTAACAATTGACCTCCTTTTGCTTTTCCACCTTGTCAGAAAATGGCTGTTCTCTATGTAGATAATGAGTGGCGTTAGCATCACGCTCTGTGTTCTTAGAACGTTGTCTAGTAATGGGCACAAAAATAAAAATGACTAGAATGGGGTTCTCTATTCAAGTCAATGGTGGTAGTTTATATGGCCGCTCTAGTGATTCTATTTCTATGATTATGGTTTCACTGCACGGTGCATTGGCTTCAGTTGCAGATTCTCTTCACCATGTCCTTAGTATAACAAAGAACCAATCAGCGTGCTCAATGAAACACAGAGGAGGGCCAGCCTAGTGTGCGGCTCTGTGAGCAGTAAATTGACAATCTCAGTTCTCTCAGAAATGTCAGACGGAAGTTATTAGCCTGGCAGGCAGCCAATTTCTATAAATAGAAAATGACACATTTTCATAGGCACATTATCATTTGCCAACAGATGAGCTGAGGAGAGGAGAGAGAGGAGGAAGAACCAGAATCCTGCAAATGAAACAGTCAATTTAGTGTGAGAAATAAAACTATTTGTTTCTTTATCATTAAACGAGGGAGGAAATTTAAATGAAAAAAATGTGCTGCGATATTATGCTTGGTCTCTAAATTGCTTAGTTCCAAAGTGATGAATTTTCGCACTAAGAAGTCATGAAAAGGGCAACAACAGAGTATATATGGGTTGGCATCGCAAATCAACGTGGGTGAGATGATGACTGCATACTCCATTAAAACCCCTCTAATTTGTCTCCCCTTTTTTCAGCATCATTGAGATGAAGGCTTAAATGCAAACAAAACTAAAGCTCCATGGGATTCAACGTGAGGATAAATTGCTACTACTATACCTCTCCCATGCTAGTCCCAACTTGGCTGACACTGAAACCTGGGAACTAGAATTCCACCATTCCGTTCCAGTAATTCTAGTTATATGGCTGAGATGGAACTCCCCCCTTAACTCTCCTTTCGAATAAAGATTGACATCTGAGACAGTTTTAGTGTCAGCACAAGTACCCAATCATAATGCAATGCATAAATTATCGTATCACACAACACATTGTGGACAGAGGAAGAGAAAGACCCTATGGCCTCTAGTCAAGTAGTGCACTATATAGGGAATAGGGTGCCATTTGAGACTCAACCCAAACCATTCTGACTTGCTGTGAAGGTGAGTGTGGCAGCATATTCAGGGATCAAGCACCATAAGGTGGATGTTTCCACCCGACTCGGACTCAGTGACATCAGATGTAAACACTGAGTACAATCTGCTGTGGATGTGCCTATGTACAGTGTCGATGTAGGGATATCATCCCTCATCCATGACAGCCTAGTCAGGGTAGCAGGGCTGGCGTCACGAGGCCATGCATCATAGTCGCACCCAATATCTATCACTTTTGAGATTCAATCAGTAACGTCCTATTGACATGTTTTGTTGTTGGTGATAGTGGACCGTATGGTCTTGTCATTTTGACAAAGCCTTTGTCTAGATATTTGACATTGAACGTGATACAAATATGAAAATCATTACAGAATCGTTTTATAATTGAGGGCCCAATGGGAGACACATAGGACAGTTCTTTTTCTCTGCATGCATTGTTTAAAATATACAAAATAGATTTTCTTTATACCAAACAATAGCCTTCTCCTTTCCTCTCTCAGTGGCCTCTATTGGGAGCTTAAGTACAGTGTGTAACAGCCTATTTTGCTCTGTTCCTTCAGAGTATTTCTTCCATCCTATCTCTGGTGTAATAATGAGTCCAGTGGGAACTGGATTAGAGTGAGAGAGACTCATGATGTGAGAAACTCAGGAGCTCCTTTCTTCTCGAGGAGAGCATCCTTCCACTACACTGAACACATGACTCACAACGCACACAAGCACACCGACACACGGCACACACACACACACACACACACACACACACACACACACACACACACACACACACACACCACCCCCACAGCTACCCAGTTGTTTCATTTCCTGATTGACTCCAACTCCCAACCCAACGGACAGCTGAGAATCAATCTGTATGCTAAGTTTCTCTGCGCAGAACCTGAAAATGACAGCCATTATCCAGATTTACATTTGATCCCCCTGCTAGAATAATGACAATAAATCATCAGGGGTGTCCCTGGCGTTGATAATTACAAACTGAATGGCTGGTGAGGAGTTTGTCTTAGGAGAGTCTGGCGGGGGCGGTAACAGCAGAGTAAGGGGAAAAGATGACAGTAAAAAATTAGATTGATTCATATACATGGGGAAACAGATATAAGATTAAATGAATAACTTCTCTTAGGTCCTTTATAAATGAATATTGTCTTTTTCATTCACAATAAGACAATTGCATAGAGAGACAGTAAACTCTGATAATCCAGTCAAGGGTTGCGAAAATATAAAGAGACAACAGCTCTTGCTGAGATGGACCATCATTATTTGGAATCTAGATAGAACAACTGCATTTCATTATCTGCCATGACAACATGACATGGAACCAGTTCAGACACATACTGTATCCATGAGTGTCTTGAGTCCTATTCATGAGTCAGCTCTCTATGTGTAACATAAGAGACATGAGGTACAGGTGGCGCAGAAGGTCCTTCTGGACTGATCTGCATGTACTCTTCTGCCGAGTGAGGGCAGTTCTATTGTTTTTGATTGGTTTATGTGGGCTGAGGGAGGTGCTTGAACTGTAAGGTAAAAGAAGAGAGTGTGCTGAGTGGTGGCTTAAGTGGAGGGAAAACTTTTAAAAGTACATTGAATGGATGTTGTGTGTGTGTGTGTGTGTGTGTGTGTGTGTGTGTGTGTGTGTGTGTGTGTGTGTGTGTGTGCTTCAAACAAGCCGTTTTTCAGGAATGACTAGTTGAAACTACCTACCATCAGCATCGGAGCAGTCTGTTGTTTCTCTGACGTGGCGTCAACTGAGACAGAAAGGCCAGTAATAATGCTGAAATTGGTCTCTGTTGGATGGTTCAACAACAACATTTCAACTAGACAACAATGCTTTCAGAGAAAGAGATGAAGGAACATATTATTGAACTTATGGAGAAAGGTAAAAGGAGAGAAAAAAGAGAGAACTTTTAACAAAAGCACCCGTTCACACTGAAGCAGAAAAGAGATTGTCCGTATCCCATCAGCACAAAACAGGGATGTATTTTACTTTACAAGCTGTCAGAAGTTTAACCTGGAAATAATAAAACACGTTGGGCACAAAGACCTTAATCCCTAGAGGTAACAACCACACACCCACGAATCAAAAAGACTGTGTCCCAAATTGGTTCCCTATTTCCTATACAGTGCAGTGCACTATGTAGGGAATAAGGTGCCATTTTGGGATGCAGACAGTATATTCTCCACCTGGTCAGAAACTGAAACAGCATGATTAATAGATACCGTTGTGACTCGTTGAATAACAATCATACATCCTCTCTGTCTACAAGACTGCAGGTGAATGCATGGGGGTTTATGCTCAGTGTGAACAATGAACGTTGACATCCTAGCCTCTATACTACATGCATTATTGATTGACAGACAGTCTACCCAGCAGGTGAATGTATTTATTTACCCTTATTTTACCAGGTAATTTGACAGAAACATATTCTGTTGTACAGTAACGACCTAGGAACAGTTAAGGAAGGAGGAGAGGGATGAATGAGCCAAACATGAATCAATAATTTGGCTTGCTACTGAATGCATCTCCAGCTGAGAGCAGTTTAGAAAAAACATTAGAGATATGCGCTCAAGTAAATGATGAATTATTGTCTACTGTGGATGTTTTGTCATGAAGTCTGCTGAACTCTCACCTGTCAGCTCGACTGTTACAACGTGCTGTGCAGTGGAAGTGACAGCTTTTTGTTTTGTTACAGCCCTTGTTTGAGCTGTTAATTACCTGGAATGTACATGGTATTAATTCAACTACAAAACTGTATGGTAACAATGGACACATTCTGGTACTAACCTTGAAACAATTCAACACAAGTGATTACTCCCTGGTACCAATAACATAACACGTGTGTCAATGGATCTCACAGAAACAGTGTAATCAGTATGCAATAGGGAGGTATAAAATGATGCATCATTCCAAGTGACTAATTCTCTGGAGCAGCCAAGGTCACGCTGTACTGTATACCTTTCCGATTTTAGCATCAGATAGCCTCTCTCTGCCTCGACCACATCTGATGCATCCTATAGCCAGGCATCTGTCAGGGCCTGCTGGCTCATGAGGAGAAGCTACATAAAAACAGAGTGGCTTCATAACTCATCATACCTTGGTCCAGATTAACAGGGGCAACCAGGCGAGAAGATTCTCTTTCAGAAACCTGCAACAAGAGAGAAGATAGGGTACATTGTGGCATACTGATTATATGTAGAATACATGATCGATTTAGGAAAACTAGCTTGTGAAGTTATCGGTAAAAAAAACACGTTGAGTGAGTTCCGTTCAACGGAACATCACTTGATATTCACCTCAGTATCACTTAAAATACAGAGAGGATGAGAAAAAAGGAGGAAAGAGGAGAAAATATCCCAATTCTGACGTTTGACAGACACCCTCTCACTTATCTGGCTTCTGTGAGGGCTCTCTGTCACTTATTTCATCTTGGGCGCCCTGTGTGGACCAGTAGTTCCTCTCAATTTGCTAAATGTCAACATCACCTCTCTCTTTCTAGTGCCTCCAGAGAGCTTGGCCTCTATGCTGCTTTACCTCTACTGAACCTGTTCATCTCTAATGAACCTGTTCACCTTTTACCTCTATTGAACCTATTCATCTTTTACCGATATTGAAACTGTTCATCTCCATTGAACCTGTTCATCTTTTACCTCTATTGAACCTGTTCATCTCCATTGAACCAGTTCATGTCTATTGAACCTGTTCATCTTTTTACCTCTATTGAACCTTCTCATCTCTTTTGAACCTGTTAATCTCTATCGAACCTGTTAATCTCTATCGAACCTGTTCATCTCTATCGAACCTGTTCATCTCCATTGAACCTGTTCATCTTTTATCTCTATTGAACCTGCTCATCTCTATTGAACCTGTTAACGGTCTGATGGCCTTGAGATAGAAGCTGTTTTCAGTATCTCGGTCCCAGCTTTGATGCACCTGTACTGACCTCGCATTCTGGATGGTTGCGGGGTGAACAGTTAGTGGCTCGGGTGGTTGTTGTCCTTGATTATCTTTTTGGCCTTCCTGTGACATCAGGTGGTGTAGGTGTCCTGAAGGGCAGGTAGTTTGTGCAGACCACACCACCCTCTGGAGAGCCTTGCGGTTGAGGGCAGTGCAGTTGCCGTCCCAGGCGGTGATACAGCCCAACAGGATGCTCTCAATTGTGCATCTGTAAACATTTGTCAGGGTTTTAGGTGACAAGTCAAATTCTTCAGCCAAATTTCTTAACCATACTATCTTTGTGGGTGAACTATTTCAGTTTGTCTCTCTGTGATGTGTACGCCAAGGAACTTAAAACTTTCCACCTTCAACTACTGTCCCATTGATGTGGATAAGTGGGTACTCCCTCTGCTGTTTCCACAATCTCTTTTGTTTTGTTGATGTTGAGTGAGAGGTTGTTTTCCTGACACCACACTCCAGTGTCCTCACCTCCTCCCTGTAGGCTGTCTCGTCATTGTTGGTGATCAAGCCCACTACTGTTGTGACGTCAGCAAACTTGATGATTGAGTTGAAGGTGTGCATGGCCGCGCAGTCATGGGTGAACAGGGAGTACAGGAGGGGCTGAGCATGGACCCTTGTGGGGCTCCAGTGTTGAGGGTCAGCGAAGTGGAGATGTTGTTTCCTACCTTCACCACCTGGGGTGGCCTGGGTGGTGGTCCAAACAAAGGATCCGCTTCCGGAAAGTCGTATTCTGAGTCGTAATGTTGGTAAGTTGATGTCGCTCTTATATCCAATAGTTCTTCTCGGCTGTATATAATAGCACTTAAGATGTTGGCATGTTACATGCAGTCAGTGAGGAGCACTGTGAGGTGGGGTGGCTGGGCTCTACAGGTGTGGCTGGGCTGAGGAGACACATACAGAGACAGCACCATATGAGGGACTGGCCCTAGCAGCCTTATGTGGCCTGACCCTAGCAGCCATATGAGGCCTGGCCTAGCAGCCATATGAGGCCTGGTCCTAGCAGCCATATGAGGCCTGGCCCTAGCAGCCACATGAGGCCTGGCCCTAGCAGCCTTATGTGGCCTGGCCCTAGCAGCCATGAGGCCTGGCCCTAGCAACCATATGAGGCCTGGCCCTAGCAGCCATATGTGGCCTGGCCTAGCAGCCTTATTTGGCCTGACCCTAGCAGCCATATGAGGCCTGGCCCTAGCAGCCATATGAGGCCTGGCCCTAGCAGCCATATGAGGCCTGGCCCTAGCAGCCATATGAGGCCTGGCCCTAGCAGCCATAAGAGGCAAGGCCCCGAGCAGACGGAATCTCTTATTAGGAGGGCAGGACGAGTCCCTGGCCCAGTCTACTGGTGGTGTGTTCAGCAGGGTGCCCTACAGAAGAGCCATCTGGACTGGGGGGATCTCCCACACACACACACACACACACACACACACACACACACACACACACACACACACACACACACACACACACACACACACACACACACACGCACACACACTAATGTGTGACTTCTAAATGATGCCTTCTTACTAGTCAGGAATAACTGGGGATTCTTAATATGCTCTTTCGGTTTTAAGAAGTGTTTAGGCAGCTGTTTTGGGGAAATAGGAAACATTGGGAAACTTCCACTGGAGGTGAACAGCATGGCATTGTGCTATTGTAATACGCTGAATCCGTTGTGATGGTTCCTTTCGTCAGAGTTTAACAACCCCCTTTCCCTCTCACGATTACTCTGGATCGGGGGAGGTGATATGATTGAAAAATTATTACTGTAATGGTTGAAAATTGGTTACTGTAAAATGGTTGTTTTAATAAAGATGGAGGAAATCCTTCTGGAGAGATGATGTATTTATCCTATATCTCCTAGTCTCCCAGGGATCAGAGGCAGTGATCAGGAGGGTTTCCTTGATGTCTGCTCTGCTCACAGCTACAGGGTCGGCGGCCAATCTCCCGACAGCTGCTCTCCTGCTCCCTAACTGAGGTGGAACAGCTAACCATACGCTCTAAGTCTCCCCATCTGTAGTCAAGAAAGAGGTGTATCTACCCAGCTGACTAGCATGGAGATGGGTGATGCATATGTTTCTAGAGTAGCTATGTAATGGTGCTCATTAATACATATTTACAGTATGCAAACTAGTTTACTGTATACCTATGTAGTATGTGTAGTTCGGATCTTGGGCGACGTTACTGTAATAAAGTATGGGCTAATTTAATCCACAGTTCCCTGTGTTTCTGTACAGTCAGACCATACTTAGATCATAATGCACTCTCAATAAAAAAAGGTGAATTGTACTTAAGGGGTACAACACTTGTTGCATAGTGCTACCCTGTAAGGTAGTCCAATGTACCATTATAGGTACCCTTGCAGTTGGAAATATGTTATGCCTTTGTGGGGTACCCATACAAAGACAAAGCCGTTTGTTCCTTTTAAGTGGTAGAAACTTACCTTTTCTCTATATGAAGTCCCTCACATGTACATGCCACTCCACATCCCACTTCTTGACACCAGTGTAACAAATCCAGGGTAGCCCCGACCAGGATCTCGAACCCTTTAGCACAATTACACCAAGAGGTCTGTATCTCTTGACTAGGTTGCTCAGTGTTGGGTGAAGGTCACTACAATATATTACAGGCTCTTTATGGTCACATGCTTTTATGTAAACCTTTATTAAGACTTCAGAATCTGCAGTGGACATGCTCAAAATGAACTTAACAATAGACCACTTAAACTGGTACAACACTTCCACTCACGGGTGGACAAAAAGAACTGAAGGCCACTCCCCACTAAGCCATGCCTCAATGATTGTACCTTTATATTGAAAATATTAGGTACAAAAATGTACCATTATACTACATTAGCTACACATGGATAATCAGTGTAGATGACAGGAGGAAACAGGTCAAAGACAGATTTTTAAGCCACCAGACAATTGAGACATGGATTGTGTGTGTGCCATTCAGAAGTGAATGGGCAAGACAAAATATTGAAGTGCCTTTGAACAGGGTATGGTGGTGGGTGCCAGGCGAACCAGCTTGAGTGTGTCAAGAACTGCCCACGCTGCTGGGGTTTTCACGCTCAACAGTTTCCCATGTGTATCAAGAATGGACCACCACCCAAAGGATATCCAGCCAACTTGACACAACTATGGGAAGCTTTTGGAGTCAACGAGTCATCCCTGTGGAAGGCTTTCGACACCTTGTAAAGTCCATGCCCCAACAATTGAGCTCTTCTGAGGGCTAAAGGGGGTACAATGTTTTGTACACTGAGTGTATACTTCCTTCCCTCTGTCATTAATTATGCTATTTAATTGAAACTGCAGGAAGTTAATATTGAATAAATTCTCACAATCTAAATAAAAAGAAACATCACATCTTGTCTTTTTCCTGATTCATTATTGCCCACTTTTTACAATTTAATTAAGTCAGAGAATCCTGCTGCATTGCTGTGGGATTTAAATAAACATAAACCTTGGAACAGTTTGGTAAGCATTGGTAAGTCTCTTACCAAGCTAAATATTCAAATCATCATAACCTCTAATGACAAGAAGTAAGTTACTCATGCTAATAGGAAACAAACAGGGAACACTGCAGCCAGCCATCATCAAGGCTAGGAGTCCTCTTGAATACTCATATACATCTAATTATAAGTATCATACTAAATGGGGTGATTATAATAATTAACCGTAATTAAAATTAGCGATAAGTGCGGCTTTAACCGGAATCAAGTTGTAGAACAGTTTTTTTAAAAGTGCTCTTCTTATCTATAATATCGAGTGCTTGACCAAGTAGACAGAGAAGTCACATGTTTACAGTATAGTCCTTGAGAAACCCTTGTAACACTAGATAAAGTCAAACTTAATAACACACTAAATAAAAATGTGTGTTTCAGAATATTTTATTGGAAAAGTTATAAACAAAATACAGGAACCAAAATGTCAGTTTAGCGATGACCAAAGTAAATGGCATTTTGCTGAGAAAAAGTGAGGCTGGTAATGGCTGGGGAAAGTTGTTGCGCCCACTCTATTTTCCACAGCGCCCAACGTGTCAACACATGGGCTTCTTCCAAACAAATTAAGCAGATTTCTGGGTAAAGCCAGGGTCACTCAGTGAAGGTTATGGCTAATTGGGACTATTTATCACCACACTCCAGCCAACAGTGACAAGTACATGCTTTTCCCTGTTTCTCATTACCATTATCAGTAATGAGAACAGAAAGTATCTGGGAATTTACATATAAGGAGAGGACACCCTGTGAATGAGGGAAAAGCTAGAGCAGTTTCCTGGATCCAGTAAATAGCGGACACTGGGTTGTGATAGAGTTGTGATAGTGTTGAAATATATATATTTACATCAGTATTAAATAGTTATAACCCATTACTGGAAATTATGTGATTTGCATTTGTCTATAGTGATCAACCTACATCAATGTACATTATTTATGATGTGAGGTTTAGACTATAACACAAGCTCATGCATATTGATTTTGTTTAAAACCATTGGTTATCTTTATGTGCTAATATACCCATTATAGATATCCATGTGGCCACACTTCATGGACAATTCATTTTAGTAGGAATAGTAGCTCAGGGGGTATTTCCCATCCACATTCAAACAGAACACATTAGTTCACCTTTATGCTCTCTATAAAATAAGGATTTCACCAATGTGTTACCTTGGAAACAAATGATCACCATTGATCGCTGATGTCTGAAGATATAATCAAAACAGAAGACCTTTGAGCTACTGTGTTTTAACGTCATTGTGCGCCGGAAACGTCTCCATATGGACATATGGAGTTAAAGCAGAAATCCCTGTTTTCATTATACACCCTATTTTCTACAAAGATTACCTGGTGCCACGTTTGATTTAATCACCCAACATTATCTGGACTAATTACAATTTCTCAGCCGCATGCTGTCGCCAAAGGGACCTTGGAATAGAATTACCTTCAGACGATTATTTGTCCCCCCAGCTATTGATATTCAGGGTGCAGTCCCATCCTCCCATCCCCTCACCATGTCTGACAGGTCTTATCTTCGCTAGTCGTCCACAGGTGTTCTCTAACAGTGAAGTGTGATCAAAATGCTGTGCAGGGCCTGGGCCAGCCAAATGTTGTTTACTCTGAGAGATTACAGGTTACCCCGTCGGTCTCTGAAAGTAAAGCACCTACCAACGCTGATGTGACATATGGACAGGAGTGGTAAGCCCGTGTTTAAGCAGTAGGCTGACAGAGTTGCATTGGCAGCTGGCTAGCATCACATTCACCCCTGCTTCTCTCTCTCTCTCTGACTCTCTCTCTGACTCTCTCTCTGACTCTCTCTCTCTCTGACTCTCTCTCTCTGACTCTCTCTCTGACTCTGGCTGGGTTTGCGTTCAGTTCAAACATTTCAGAGAAAATTACATCTACTCCGGACAGACAGCCTTGTGTAATCTCTGCAATGGCAGTAGCGGTACAAACAAATAAAGAACAGTCCAGTGGACTTCAGAGGATGTTATTGACTAGGGAGGAAACTTGTGTCAGGATCAAAGTCAACTGCTAATAATGCTAACCCTAACTGACTGATAGCCCATATCGGTCACCATTTTAGAACCGGTTGCAATTTAAAATGCCAGAAAGTCTCCTGGTGTCATTCATCTCTCCCGTTGTCTGATTCTGGATGAACGCTTAAGCCTTTCACTTGAGATCTGATTTGTATTTCCAGAAGTTTAACCAGTTGAATAGTTTGTGCAGCCTTACAGCGGGGGTGTGCCTACTTTTCTATGAGAACACAGTCAGATCGTAACATAGCTTGGGGCGTCGTGAACTAATCTGTTTTGCTCCTGTTTGGTCAATGAAATAGAAGCACGTCTATTTATAAACCTCTTGTCGCATTCTATTTGTCAGGTTTCCAAATGCGAGCTGAAATCGGAATTTACTGCTGTTTGATCCAGTAGCCAGCTGTTACCAGTCACAGAAATAGAAAGACAGCCCTTAGCATGACACCTCAGAATTAATGAAGATATGGAATTATTCAGCTTCTCTGGTCAGCGTCTGTTTTTACACAAATGATTAATAGTTGCTCATGCTGTCATGGTTTTCACATGGCATCTTGTACACTGCAATCTTTTCACTGATGGTGGTAGCCTATAACTGCTGTCAGTCGACCATGTAGGCATGAAAATCTTTTTATAATTGCTACATATATTACAAAAGCTATTTAGATGCTTTTTTCAGGCTCTTCTTTAAAGCTTTATCACTTTGAATGTGGGCAACATGCAGCCTACAGTCTAATGTTAATGGGTGGCTTGGATACAATATATATCATTCTATTTACAGTATCATGTGTGTACTGTCGTGTTAGAAGGACATGCCATCATGCCTTTATTGTCGCTTGTGATCGGCTGTGTGTTCCAAATGGCACCCTTTCCCTATAAAGTGCCCTGGTCTAAAGTAGTACACTAAATGGGAATAGAGTGCCATTTGAGATGCAGACCATGAGTCTAAAGGGTTAGACAAAGCTTGATAGACACCAGAGGATGGCAACTCCATCATCGTCGCATGTTATTACTGTAACCCATGTTACACAAGAGTCAGGATCACTCCATTCTCACACGTCAAAGCTGTCAACATGTCAGAGCTGTTACCTTAACCAGGGAGGAACAAGCTGATGCCACTCCAGTTTTGACATAGATGAAAAGTCTACTCGGAAGGACACAGCATGTTATGATGGCCTGAATATAGTATAACTAGATAGTATGTGCTTATAAGCTTATTGTCCCGGGGAACTTGTACATCAAGCTGCCTCATGCTACAGAAACAGGAGATGAGTCATTCTAGTTATGTGGTTATAATAAATGTTGGTTCAACATGCTAAGGTTTGTTTGTTAATTTGTGTAATTTTGAATCAATCGTTATCCTTTCGCTGTTAGTCACCACCAGATACTGAATCCGTGATCATTTATTTCAATGAAGGGAATTATGACCAGCAATGTGATGTATATACTCACTGACGTGCACAGTCTTTCTCTCTGAGGCTGCTGCTGATTTCTTTTGGAAAAGAACAATAGATCGAAGACATACACAGTATATCTGATGTGAGGATCGAGGGGAGTGTTCCCATCGGCCTCAGCTCCCACACACACCTACACACACACACACACGTACGTACGTACACACACACACACACACACACACACACACACACACACACACACACACACACACACACACACACACACACACACACACACACACACACACACACACACACACACACACACAGGTATGGAGGGAGGAGTGGAGGGGAGGGAGGGAGATTAAGGTGGGAAGCTAAAGAGTACGGAGTTGCAGCAGCACAGTCATGCATGACAAGGTATGGAATGGCTGCATTAGGCCTGACATTTTGGGGCTATTGTTTTCACAGCTCATAAGGCTCCCAAATCAAGATTCAATGTTTCACACCTGTAGCCTACAAATCTGTAGTAATATAGTGGTTCCCAAACAGGGGGTATGTGCAGGTGGGGGTGAACAAACACATTTGTAATAATACAAATTGAAGTAATGGTCCAATGCAGCCATTTTGATCTCAATATCAAATCATTTCTGGGTAACAACTAAGTACCTTAATGTATCGCCTGGTGCAGGCAAAAAACTCCATCTGACCTAAACAGGCTTACATTTCAGGCAGTCTTTCAAACAGCTCTTACACTAAAGGATCATTATCATCATTTCACAATTTCACAGAGTTATTCCAACCTCATAGTGTGGAACGAGATATAAAACGCAGGAAAAACACGTTTTTGACTGCACTGCTTGAATAACACGAGTGCATTGATCGCAGCCAAGTCGAGCATGTTGCCAGAACACAGCAGCAGGCCAGTGGCTGGTGCCTTCTTTTCACAGAGACTAGCTGTGCCATCGGATCAAAACATCCACACCAACCTATGGAACAGAATAGAGTAGAAAAACCTCAGGATTATTTTCCCATAGGATAAACAACACCTGTTATACAGAAGGGCAAACGCATTGCGGCAAGTAGCCTAGTGGTTAGAGCATTGGGCCAGTAACTGGTAAATTACTGGATCAAATCCCCGAGCTGAAAGGTAAAAACATGTTGTTTTGCCCCTGAACAAGGCAGTTAACTCATTGTTTCACGGTAGGCTGTCATTGTAAATAACTAAGTTTTTATTAAATATGTTCTTAACTGACTTGCCTGGTTAAAAAAATGGTGAGGCATATTATGTAATATTGGCATACCTGTCCGGTTTTCTTTTATTGTGTCCCCGTTGATCGCAACTGTCGGATGTATGGTGCTCATGACAGAAACGTTCTTTCTTGCCTTGCATTGGTATAATGTGAGTGTTGTCTGGTCACTCTTCAGTACCATTGTAGAGTACAACGGCTGTGCAGGTGCCTTATGCACAAGCAACTTGTTCAGCAATGACAGTAGTAAAGAAATTGTCCGCGTGACATTTTCTCCCCTTGCCCACATGGGTTCACAAGCCTCATCTCCTCCAACACTCGCTTACATAATGCCCGATGTGGATATTTTTCTAAAAACGGTGCCTTCCCTTTCTGGAGGACTGATATAGGGTACATACCCTTTTTGAGATTATAATTAGAATATATGAATACAATAAAATTGCATGCCCAGTTATTCGTTCACAATTGGTGATAACATAATTATGGATTATACTATGCGTTCCCACTCGCTCATCCAACTCGCTCATTGTTCCCCTTTCTCCCATCTCCTACTTTACTTCATTTATTTCATCTGTTGTTATATGTGACCATCAGCAACATTTGAAATTGTGATTTTTTAGGTTGGATAAAAGTAGAGATTCACAGCTTGAAAATTGTATTTCATACACTGCAGTTGAGGTACAATGCGAAAGTAACTGCTTTGAAAGTTGATCAACTTTTAACCCCACTTTTAAGAAAATGGCCGTTGAATGTTTTGTACACCTACTGGAGAGCTCTTCTTTGTCTACAATAATTCAGCATCGTTCACACCCTCATAAACCTAAAAAGGCTGAATAAACCACTCCCGTCGCATGCGCGAGCATTGCAAAATCATTTAAAAATCTATACTATTCAATTATTGCACCCACACTGCTCGCGCGCGCCAACAAACGTCTGCGTTGCCAAGGGCTAAAATAGAAGTCAGTTCTATTTCTGACACAGATCGCGCTGCAAGTCCTGCCTCTTCCATCTCCTCATTGGTTTATAGAAGCAGGTACCCACGTGCCATTTCCTCATTGGTTATACCCACGTGGGTGACTGAAAGATGAACGAGGTCAGTAGAGATAATGCACCTAATTTATGAAAGTTGCCAATCGCAATATAAAGTCCAGAGAAGAAAAAAGCCTGGAAGGAGGAGAGTAGACTAGAAACGATATGGTTGACCGTTTTATGTGTGGATTAATTGTCGGGTAAGGACCTTGTGCATTTCAGGTAAAATAACAACTTAATGTTTTATATTCCAGGACAAATTAGCTAGCAACAACGTAAGCTATCTCAATAGGACAAATTAGCTAGCAAGTGCAAGCTAGCTAGCTAATTGCCATACATGTTTAATGCTTTTCGACCTGTCCCCAAATAAATGTAATTGGTTCAGAGTTTGTTTTGATATTTTTAACCTGCGTGTCGTGATCGCGTTTGGTGTGGGGGGACAAAATTAATTTATACACGATGGCACGTGCGCAACGGTTTGGGTTCGTGTTCGCTCACCCATCTCTTTAAGGATTCACATGTGAGGCCATTTGATAAACAGAGTGAGCTGGTGTAGTAAACAAACAAAGATTTCAATACGAGAAGTGGTATAAGCAAAAATATGCTTTATCTAGGCCTATATCCTAATCTGACTTTGGTGCAGGTCATGTTGTTCTTCACATGACTGTCTCTGGTAAACGCACACCATATCAAATAAAAGTTTATTTGTAACATGCACAGGATACAGAAGGTGTTAACAGTGCAGTGAAATTCTTATTTGCATATTTGCACACAGATAAATATTCTATTAATATTTTATAATTATTAGATGATTCTTACGCAGACACACTTGTGTAAATTGATGCGTTATGTGAAAGAAATGTTATAACCACCCCCAGCTAAGTGGATTGGTCAATACTGTCTAAACATGTACATTTTCATGAAGTACAATAGATGACCATAATCACCCCGAAATACGCCTGGCTAACTTGATGGGTCATGTAATCATCTGGCGAAGCAGAGTCTTTTGTTTAGACATGTAGCTAGTTAGCTATCTATCTAGCTAAAACGATTAACAGAATGGTGCTTTCAAGGCAACTGGGAACTTGGAAAATACGAGACGAATCATGACATCAGTGATCTTCAGGTCGGAAAGTCAGGGCTCTATAAAGACGCCCGAGTTCCTGAGTTGGAATTCCCGAGTTGGATGACCGTTCAAAACGATTTGTTCCCGAGTTTCCAGTTGTTTTGAACAGACTGAAGTCAGAATTGGAAATTGAAGAGTTCCCAGTTGTTTTGAATGCGACAATAATCCCAACCCATACTAACCCATGCTGCAGTTTTAAGAAAATTATGACAAAAAAAATAAATAAAAGTAACAAATAATTAAAGAGCAGCCGTAAAATAACAATAAACGCTGTATAAAGGGGTGCGGAATGAGTCAATGTGCGGGGGCACTGGTTAGTCGAGTAATGGGTATTATGTACAGTGGTTCTTCCTTTAATAAAAGTTGCGGTGTTACTGCAGCACACTTTGCGGGGTGCCGCAGAATTCTATGTACGTTATTTAAGTGTCAGCCATTGATGTCAGAATGGCGCAATTGACCACAATCTGCCACAATCTATCCACAAATGGTCACGACATGAGCTCAACACTTTTACATGAAGAACCACTGTACATGTAGGCAGATTATCTTCTTGAAACTCCCCATCCGGATCCGGGATCGTGACTAAAGCCTCAGGCTCATTAGCATAACGCAACGTTAACGATTTCTGAAAATCGCAAATAAAATGAAAATAATCGCGCTGCTCTCAAGCTTAGCCTTTTTCTTAACAACACTGTCATCTCAGATTTTCAAAATGTGCTTTTGAACCATAGCAATTGACTAATCTGTGTAAGAGTATGCTAGCTAGCTTAGCATTTGAAATAGCATTTAGCACGCAACATTTTCACAAAACCAGATAACCAAATAAATAGAAATCATTTACCTTTGAAGAACGGATGTTTTCAATGAGGAGACTCTCAGTTACATACCAAATGCGCAGTTTTTCCTGAAAAGCGTCTGTGTGTAGGAGAAATCGCTCCGTTTTGTACGCATCACATTTGGCTGCAAAAGCCGAACCGAAAATTCAGTCACCTACAACGTCAAACTTTTCCGAATTAACTCCATAATATCGACCGAAACATGGCAAACGTTGTTTGGAATCAATCCTCAAGGTGTTTTTTCACATATCTCTTCATTGATATATCGTTCGTGGAAGCCTGCATTCTTCTCTGAATTCTGTGGAAAAATACTTGCAGCTGACTTTTGCGCACCAATTTCGGCGCAGGACACCGGGCGGACACCTGGTAAATGTGGTCTCTTATGGTCAATCTTCCAATGATATGCCTACAAATACGTCACAATGCTGCAGACACCTTGGGGAAACGACAGAAAGGGCAGACTTACTCCTCTCGCATTTACAGCCATATAAGGAGACAATGGAAAACAGAGCCTCAAAAATCCTGCTCATTTCCTGGATGCCGTCTCATCTTGGTTTTGCCTGAAGCTCACGTTCTAGGGCACGCACAGAAAATATCTTTGCAGTTCTGGAAACGTCAGAGTGTTTTCTTTCCAAAGCTACCAATTATATGCATAGTCGAGCATCTTTTTGTGACAAAATATCTTGTTTAAAACGGGAACGTTTTTCATCCAAAAATGAAATTGCGCCCCTAGAGTTTCAACAGGTTATTAAAGTGATAATAACATAGAGTAGCAGCATAGGGTCGCCATTTCATTAGATGTTCAGGAGTCTGTTCAGGAGTCTTGAGGCTTGCTACATGGCAGACCAATCCAAACTCATCTCTCGGCATGTCCAGCCCATCCACTATCTCAGCCAATAGCGGCTATTGGGAAGGTTCGTAACTAGGCTGGTAATTTAACAATTTTATTTGTATTTACAATTACGGCCATTATTAAGGCACATGAAAGTTTGCAAGTGCCATAAAACAAATTTTGATAAAAACTGTAATGTTTATGTTCAAATGCCTCTCCTGTGAAGTAGTCACATGCGACATATGCCTAGTTTCCTGAAACGTCACATACTGTATGTGTGAAATTAGTTTCGGTATAGGTTAGGTTCAGTTATGAAGCAATTATTGGGGTGGTTATCAACTAGCCACTGCACCTTCCAATGTTGGTAGAATGAGCGGAGCAGGCCCTACTGTCTGGAGAAGGAGGTGCAATAGGGAAAATCATTCAAATCATTTCATGCCCTCCTAAAACTGGTCATAACTTCTGTTTGTGATACTACGATTTTAACCACGGCAGTGTGTTATAAAGACTTATTTAGGAAAAGTCGAGGCCAGAAGGGGGCATGAATTTAAAAATGCATGGTAATAAAATAAACAATTTCATGAGCAGTCAAAATGACTGATGTTTGAATGACTCAGATATCACATGATCACACATACGACATGACACAATTATAGAATTGCAGGTGATTAGCTTTGAAACTGCAACAATTTATCCCCGCCCCATTGCAAAATGTATTGAATTGCAGGAAAAATGGGGAGTGGAGATGTTCCACAATGATGAAAGTTGAGTGAAAAAGATTAGAAAGTTCCGGTGTAATGTACAGTCTTAAAAAAAAGGGTTCTAAAAGGGTTCTTTGGCTGTCCCCATAGGAGAAGCCTTTTTAGTATCAGGTTGAACTATTTTGGGTTCCATGTAGCACTCTATGGGGAAAGGGTTCTACATGGAACCTAATAGGGTTCTACCTGGAAGCAAAAAGGGTTGTTCAAAGGGTTCCCCTATGAGGACAGTCAGAGAACCCTTTCAGGTTCTAGATAGCACCTTTTTTTAGAAGAGTGTAGAGTGGTGTTCGTGTGCACACGTTTAGAAGAGTGTAGAGTGGTGTTCGTGTGCACACGTTTAGAAGAGTGTAGAGTGGTGTTCGTGTGCACACGTTTAGAAGAGTGTAGAGTGGTGTTCGTGTTTAGCTGGGGTCAGAGAGCTCACAGCTGAATTAGTTGTCTGGTGAAGTGTTGCTTTCTACTGTTATTCAGGTGAAAGAGGAAGTGGAAGTTTGCTGGCTGAGGATATTGATGCACACTTGTATAGAAACGCATGATGAAGACTTTCTCAATCGAACAAAACCACACCCTTCTTTATCACTGACAAAATTATTAATTCATATCCCATTCAACTATTCAGCAACTTTTGCAACCTACTGCAATTGTGACAGTAGCGAATGAAGGCTAAATCTGGGGGAAAGAAAACATTAAAAAACACTACGAATAAGGGGTGAGGGGGAAAGTGTCAGGGAGTCAATCTGCTTATATGCCTGGTGCAGGTTGATAGCAGAGCATGGAGCAGTGTAGCCAGAGAGAGGGGCTGCCAGCTCTCCTAAAGCATGAATTCAGCTGAGTAGGGAGTGGCAGATGAGATTCTAACCCACTAAAATGTTCATGCTCAAAATTACACCGCGAGTCGTTTACTGAGAGTACAGAGCATATGGCGTTATGACATTGTGGCCGGATTCAGTTATGCCGAGTTGTGTTTGCAGGGACATTTGATGTGATTGCTTCGAACACAACACAAGAATGTAGGCCTATATTCTTTCAGATGTTCTATTCTCTCTGTGTATCCTTTCTTATCCATGTTAAGTTTTAATAGCATGCTTCTTAGAGAATTGTCATGCAACTATAATTTGCCAGTCTTGAGGTCAAAGAAATATGAGGTAGAACATTATTTCAAGCCAGCAGGCATAATGCTTTATTATGTGTTATACACATGTAGAAACCCTTATGATGGTGTATAATATGGATTATAACAGGCGGTTCAATATTATTCAGTGACTTAAATATTTTAAAATTGAAACAATATTTCTCTGCCAAATAATAAGTGAGGGGCAGATAGTGCCAGATGAGAGTGAGACACTATTTTTACCAGAGAGGTGAGGTGGTTGGGTGTTCATGCTTTTCTGTGTGCCAAGGAGAGTTAATGAGGACAACATAATGTGATCCCCAGATAATAACATAACAGACACCTTAGAGAAGTGCTCCAAACATGAATTTGGAGGCTGCAGCAGCTGAGGCCAAAGTCACTTATCTACGAGGGTTCCTGGGCCCCCTAAGTCATTACCAGTCTGCCTGCCAACACACTTGTTAAAGAGTCAGACACTGTAAGACCTTGTCCTTGTGAAGCTCTAAGAGCAGAGCGTGTTCATGTTTCCTCGCTGACGTTACTTCAGAAGAGGACGTTCTCTCATAGTAGTTAGTGGTTCAAAGAGGCAAAGTCTTGATTACTGGCAGAGTGGTATACACACTACACAGTCCTTGTCTGTTTTGCTCTGATTATCATTCTTATAATGTATTCATTCCTTTGGAAGGAGACTTCAATTGTTGAGGGTCACTAAATTCAGTGAGGTGTTTCCATGATCTATAGTCTACTCAAAACTGTACATCTACAGTTCGTAAAGTATTTAGCCCCCTTCACTTTTTCCACATTTTGTTACGTTACAGCCTTATTCTAAAATTGATAAAATAACAAAAAATTGATCATCAATGATGACACACAATGATAAATCACTAGTTCATTTTTCACAATTCAAATGGGAAGGCGCACACACATTAATGACAAAGTGAAAATAAAAAAACTTGATTGGAGTCTACCTGTGGTAAATTCAATTGATTGGACATGATTTGGCACACAAAGGCACACAACTGGCAGTGTAGCCAGGGCGGCAGTGTAGCCTAGTGGTTAGAGCATTGGACTAGTAACCGAAAGGTTGCAAGTTCAAATCCCCGAGCTGACAAGGTACAAAATCTGTCGTTCTGCCCCTGAACAGGCAGTTAACCCACTGTTCCTAGGCCGTCATTGAAAATAATAATTTGTTCTTAACTGACTTGCCTAGTAAAATAAATAAAAAATAAGGTTTCACAGTTGACAGTGCATGTCAGCTCAAAAGCCCAGCCGTGAGGTCGAAGGAATTCTCTGTAGAGCTCCGAGACAGGATTGTGTCAAGGCACTCTCAGGTCTAAATGGTAGAGTGGCCAGACAGAAGACATTCCTCAGTAAAAGGCACATGACAGCCTGCTTGGAGTTTGCCAAAAGGCAGCAAAAGGACTCTCAGACCATGAGAAACAAGATTCTCTGGTCTGATGAAACCAAGTTTGGCCTGAATGCCAAGTGTCAAACCTGGAGGAAACCGGGCACCATCCCTACGGTGAAGCAGCAGCATGCTGTGGGGATGTTGTTCAGTGGCAGGGACTGGGAGACTTCTCAGGATCAAGGGAAAGAGCAAAGTACAGAGCAAAGTACAGAGAGATCCTTGATGAAAACCTGCTCCAGAGTGCTCAAGACATCAGACTGGGGCGAAGGTTCACCTTCCAACAGGACAACAACCCTAAGCACACAGCCAAGCTTCGGGACAAGTTTCTGAATGTTCTTGAGGTGTGCCAAGCTTGTAGCGCCACACACAAGGAGGCTAGAGGCTGTAATCGCTGACAAAGGTGCTTCAACTAAGTAAAGGGTCTGAATACTTACAGTAGCAGTCAAACGTTTGGAAACACCTACTCATTTAAGGGTTTTCTTTATTTTTACAATTTTCTACATTGTATAATAATAGCGAAGACATCAAAACTATGAAATAACACATATGGAATCATATCAAAAAGTGTTAAACAAATCAAAATATATTTTAGATTTTAGATTCTTCAAAGTAGCCATCCTTTGCCTTGATGACAGCGTTACACTCTTGGCATTCTCTCAACCAGCTTGTGAGGTACCGTAGTCATCTGGAATGCATTTCTTTGTCATTATGGCTTGTTGTGTTTAGATTGATGAGGGGAAAAAAACTATTTTTTAAATCAATTTTAGAATAAGGCTATAATGTAACAAAATGTGTATATTTATACTCCCATTGTTCATTTGGATCAAGCACAGTATGTCCAAATTTCACCTTGAGAATTCAACAGCTATACATTTCTCAGCAATTTAACACGATCACTGTCTTAGCTCAACAACCATGGACAATTAAAGGCCAATAATCAAGCCAGCAGCTCCTTCCTTGCATGTCCAAGCACCGCCCCAGTAGCTCTTGCATGTCCAGGTGGAAAGGTTTTTTATTCACACCTCATATGATGTGCTCTCTAGCTGCAAGATCACACTGCCATCGGCCTTATTGGCTCATGATCACTAGCAAATGGCAGCAAACTGCGCATCCAACCTGACCCGGCATAACACCAGAGAGAGAAAGAGAGATCATGTCTGTCTCAAATGGCACCTTATTCCATAAATAGTGCACTACTTTCTTGACCAGGGGCCTGATCAAAAGCAGTGCACTGTAAAGGAATAGTGTGTCATTTGAGGCGAAACATCACATTTCTATCATGAAACAATGTGCTCGGTCTGACTGCGTGAGGTCTCCTCCGAGGCCCTGGGGGAGTCTCACAATGATCCTGAAAATGATGGGCTCCTTTTCAGCCTGCTTGAACCAAATATGGTCAGACTAGGAAACAGTGGGAGACAGTGGGAGATTGGTTGATTTGTGAAGCGATCATTGACAATGCAAGGCAAATTAGGTTTTTTGACTGGACTTGTCGAGGATTGCTAGCTGTTATGACATAGCCTATTCCACAAAAATAGATCCTTCATTAAAAATGACCAATATCCATAACGCACTGAAGCTAAACAAGTTGTAACGTCGGGGTGAGTGAGTGATGAGTGAGGAGTCAAATGCAGAGAGCGAAGTGAACGGGAAAAACGCTTTAATGTCCTTCAAAACGTAACAGGTCCAAACATGGGTGAAAGTCCTAAAACACTGGCGCTAAACAAACCCAAAACCTAGTTACAAACACTGGACAGCGAAAACCCAAAACAAACACGATACATCACCAAACGTAACAAACCAACAAGTCCGCACAAACACCAGCGGGCAAAAGAAACTGAAATAACACCCATCCCAAAACCCCAACAAGGAACAGGTGAAAACAATTAGACAAAACCAACGAAAAAGGAGAAAGGGATCGGTGGCAGCTAGTAGACCGGCGATAACGACTGCCGAAAGCCACCCGAGCAGGAAGGAGCCACCTTCGGTGTATTTGTGACACAAGTCAAACACAAAATAAAACGTTACGTCATGTTTTCTATACATTGCGAGCAAATCCTTGAGGCTTTTCTACTGTATAGTAATATCCAAACATGGAAAGAGCAACAACAACAGCTACGGACACGTTTGTCATTTCTGAAATATGTTTTTCTTCATCTGAGAAATTCCCAACATAGATCAAACAAACATCCTTGCTTGCCACAATACATTAGCTATCCATTTCCATTTGCATGGATGTGTCGGAGAGTGTGCCAGGACCCACTCTCTGTATAATGCTAATGAATTCTTGCAGTACAGGGATAACATCAGTGTGCCCTTCCTTTGAGAGAGCGCCAACATTAATATGAATGACACATTTGGAATATAAAGCATGATCAACTAGAAATCCAGTATGAAAGAGTGAGGCGAAGAAAGGCCAAGAGCAAAAATTCATGCAAGCCACCCTACACAACCTAAACACACTCACACACACATACACACACACACACTAATGTTTCTCTGAAATGACTGGTGGATGTCTTACTCTCTACTGGAATAGCGGGATTGCAAAGTGAAACATGTTTTGTGTTGTGTGTGTGCACATGTGCGCGCGTGTGTGTGTGTACGTGTGTGTTGATACATTGAGTTGACAGTGGACTGACACAGTGGGACATTAAGATCATCCTTCTGTTGACTCCTCCTAACTACCAGTACGTTTCTCTTATTTTACAGACTAGCATGTGATTGGCAGATTATAGCTGCCGTGTTTCTAAAAAGCTCCACTCCACTTCATCGCTTCAGTCACCCTTGGTGGAAGACTCGTAGGCCTACTTGAATTAGAATCAAAGCACTACGTTTAAACACTGCCGTCAAATAGAAACAACACTGAATGCTCATTTATTAAAGTAAAATAAGAAGGGTGAGAAGGATACATCTAAATGTAATGCACTTTGTGATACTGTATGTCAGCAATTCCCCAAAACGTTATGCTATTTGATCTGCTTTAGGCCTACTTTACAGTCCGCTATTTACCAAATAGGACATTTGAAAGGTGAAAACCACACAAGACATTGTAGTACAATTTAAAACATGCAGCACCTCTTCAAGAGGGAGTCCTCCTCACTGACCACATACTGGCAAGTAGAGTACTGGGATCTGTTACTACCGATGGAATGATTGAATAATTAATAACACCTGATTAAAAACAGGGACTCCAATCCCGTGCTAGTATTTCTCTCTACGGTACCTCATAGATGTATAGCAATAAAGTCTGTCTCTGTCACCATCATCTCTAAGCTTTGTGTCCTCAATGAGCCCTGTGGGCCCTGTCATAAGTAGTAGTGAACTATATAGGGAATGGGGTGCCATTTGAGACGTAACCCTTAAGTATAACTGACTGCAGTGGACTGAAAGCTCTGTCGAAGAAGAGAAGGTCAGCTGGAAAATACCATTTCCCTGTGCAGCAAGGCAATAACAGAAAGGGCAGTTGTCTTTGAGATTACAGACAGACAAACAGACAGACACACACACTAAGACAGGGGGCATTTACTGTATGTGTTTAGGATGGAGTGCTACCTCCCTGTGTTGAGTGAAAGATTGCTATTACCGTGTGCCACCTTCTTCTTTGGCATGACCTCAAACTACCCTCTCCATTTGACCAAATCATAACAATCATTCATACACCCGAGTCTTTTTCTTTCCTTCCCTCCTCTCTCTCTCTCTCTCTCATTGTCTGTCTCCCTCCCTCCCTCCCTCCCTCCCTCCCTCCCTCCCTGACTCTTGCCGCTCTCTCTCTCTCGATCTCCAACCTCTCTCTCACTTTATCTCTCCATATCCCCATATCCATTTATCTCCTTGTGTTACTATAAGATGTCCATGAGTGTAATTTATTCTAAAGTTTTCAGAAATGTAAGGGTTTTTAGGCCTTTCTGTACTGTCGAATCTCCTTCTCACCCCTCATACCACGATGCCTAGCTTCATATCTCCTCCTCACCCCTCATACCACAGTGAATAACTTCATATCTCCTCCTCACCCCTCATACCATGTTGCATAGCTTGATTTCTTCTCCTCACCCCTCATTCCATAGTGAATAGCTTCATGTCTCCTCTGACCCTCATACCACAATGCATAACTTCATATCTCCCCCTCACCCCTCATACCATAGTGAATAGCTTCATGTCTCCTCCTCACCCCTCATACCATAGTGAATAGCTTCATGTCTCCTCCTCACCCCTCATACCATAGTGAATAGCTTCATGTCTCCTCTACCCCTCATACCACAATGCATAACTTCATATCTCCCCCTCACCCCTCATACCATAGTGAATAGCTTCATGTCTCCTCCTCACCCCTCATACCATAGTGAATAGCTTCATGTCTCCTCCTCACCCTCATACCATAGTGAATAGCTTCATGTCTCCTCCTCACCCTCATACCATAGTGAATAGCTTCATGTCTCCTCCTCACCCCTCATACCATAGTGAATAGCTTCATGTCTCCTCTACCCCTCATACCACAATGCATAACTTCATATCTCCCCTCACCCCTCATACCATAGTGAATAGCTTCATGTCTCCTCCTCACCCCTCATACCATAGTGAATAGCTTCATGTCTCCTCCTCACCCCTCATACCATAGTGAATAGCTTCATGTCTCCTCCTCACCCCTCATACCATAGTGAATAGCTTCATGTCTCCTCTACCCCTCATACCACAATGCATAACTTCATGTCTCCTCCTCACCCCTCATACCATAGTGAATAGCTTCATGTCTCCTCCTCACCCCTCATACCATAGTGAATAGCTTCATGTCTCCTCCTCACCCCTCATACCATAGTGAATAGCTTCATGTCTCCTCTACACCTCATACCACAATGCATAACTTCATATCTCCCCCTCACCCCTCATACCATAGTGAATAGCTTCATGTCTCCTCCTCACCCCTCATACCATAGTGAATAGCTTCATGTCTCCCCCTCCCCCCTCATACCATAGTGAATAGCTTCATGTCTCCTCACCCTCATACCACAATGCTTAACTTTATATCTCCCCCTCACCCCTCATACCATAGTGAATAGCTTCATGTCTCCTCCTCACCCCTCATACCATAGTGAATAGCTTCATGTCTCCTCCTCATCCCTCATACCATAGTGAATAGCTTCATGTCTCCTCCTCACCCCTCATACCATAGTGAATAGCTTCATGTCTCCTCCTCACCCCTCATACCATAGTGAATAGCTTCATGTCTCCTCTACCCCTCATACCACAATGCATAACTTCATATCTCCCCCTCACCCCTCATACCATAGTGAATAGCTTCATGTCTCCCTCCTCACCCCTCATACCATAGTGAATAGCTTCATGTCTCCTCCTCACCCCTCATACCATAGTGAATAGCTTCATGTCTCCTCCTCACCCCTCATACCATAGTGAATAGCTTCATGTCTCCTCCTCACCCCTCATACCATAGTGAATAGCTTCATGTCTCCTCTACCCCTCATACCACAATGCATAACTTCATATCTCCCCCTCACCCCTCATACCATAGTGAATAGCTTCATGTCTCCTCCTCACCCCTCATACCATAGTGAATAGCTTCATGTCTCCTCCTCACCCCTCATACCATAGTGAATAGCTTCATGTCTCCTCCTCACCCCTCATACCATAGTGAATAGCTTCATGTCTCCTCTACCCCTCATACCACAATGCATAACTTCATGTCTCCTCCTCACCCCTCATACCATAGTGAATAGCTTCATGTCTCCTCCTCACCCCTCATACCATAGTGAATAGCTTCATGTCTCCTCCTCACCCCTCATACCATAGTGAATAGCTTCATGTCTCCTCTACACCTCATACCACAATGCATAACTTCATATCTCCCCCTCACCCCTCATACCATAGTGAATAGCTTCATGTCTCCTCCTCACCCCTCATACCATAGTGAATAGCTTCATGTCTCCTCCTCACCCCTCATACCATAGTGAATAGCTTCATGTCTCCTCTACCCCTCATACCACAATGCTTAACTTTATATCTCCCCTCACCCCTCATACCATAGTGAATA
>NW_027009807.1:12500-17500 GCF_036934945.1 Oncorhynchus masou masou
CATTAAGGGGGGTGAGAAGGATTACTTATCCTATCCTAGGTATTCCTTGAAGAGGTGGGGTTTCAGGTGTCTCCGGAAGGTGGTGATTGACTCCGCTGACCTGGCGTCGTGAGGGAGTTTGTTCCACCATTGGGGGGCCAGAGCAGCGAACAGTTTTGACTGGGCTGAGCGGGAACTGTACTTCCTCAGTGGTAGGGAGGCGAGCAGGCCAGAGGTGGATGAACGCAGTGCCCTTGTTTGGGTGTAGGGCCTGATCAGAGCCTGGAGGTACTGCGGTGCCGTTCCCCTCACAGCTCCGTAGGCAAGCACCATGGTCTTGTAGCGGATGCAAGCTTCAACTGGAAGCCAGTGGAGAGAGCGGAGGAGCGGGGTGACGTGAGAGAACTTGGGAAGGTTGAACACCAGACGGGCTGCGGCGTTCTGGATGAGTTGTAGGGGTTTAATGGCACAGGCAGGGAGCCCAGCCAACAGCGAGTTGCAGTAATCCAGACGGGAGATGACAAGTGCCTGGATTAGGACCTGCGCCGCTTCCTGTGTGAGGCAGGGTCGTACTCTGCGGATGTTGTAGAGCATGAACCTACAGGAACGGGCCACCGCCATGATGTTGGTTGAGAACGACAGGGTGTTGTCCAGGATCACGCCAAGGTTCTTAGCGCTCTGGGAGGAGGACACAATGGAGTTGTCAACCGTGATGGCGAGATCATGGAACGGGCATTCCTTCCCCGGGAGGAAGAGCAGCTCCGTCTTGCCGAGGTTCAGCTTGAGGTGGTGATCCGTCATCCACACTGATATGTCTGCCAGACATGCAGAGATGCGATTCGCCACCTGGTCATCAGAAGGGGGAAAGGAGAAGATTAATTGTGTGTCGTCTGCATAGCAATGATAGGAGAGACCATGTGAGGTTATGACAGAGCCAAGTGACTTGGTGTATAGCGAGAATAGGAGAGGGCCTAGAACAGAGCCCTGGGGGACACCAGTGGTGAGAGCGCGTGGCGAGGAGACAGATTCTCGCCACGCCACCTGGTAGGAGCGACCTGTCAGGTAGGACGCAATCCAAGCGTGGGCCGCGCCGGGAGATGCCCAACTCGGAGAGGGTGGAGAGGAGGATCTGATGGTTCACAGTATCGAAGGCAGCCGATAGGTCTAGAAGGATGAGAGCAGAGGAGAGAGAGTTAGCTTTAGCAGTGCGGAGCGCCTCCGTGATACAGAGAAGAGCAGTCTCAGTTGAATGACTAGTCTTGAAACCTGACTGATTTGGATCAAGAAGGTCATTCTGAGAGAGATAGCGGGAGAGCTGGCCAAGGACGGCACGTTCAAGAGTTTTGGAGAGAAAAGAAAGAAGGGATACTGGTCTGTAGTTGTTGACATCGGAGGGATCGAGTGTAGGTTTTTTCAGAAGGGGTGCAACTCTCGCTCTCTTGAAGACGGAAGGGACGTAGCCAGCGGTCAGGGATGAGTTGATGAGCGAGGTGAGGTAAGGGAGAAGGTCTCCGGAAATGGTCTGGAGAAGAGGAGGGGATAGGGTCAAGGAGGGGATAGGGTCAAGCGGGCAGGTTGTTGGGCGGCCGGCCGTCACAAGAAGCGAGATTTCATCTGGAGAGAGAGGGGAGAAAGAGGTCAGAGCACAGGGTAGGGCAGTGTGAGCAGAACCAGCGGTGTCGTTTGACTTAGCAAACGAGGATCGGATGTCGTCGACCTTCTTTTCAAAATGGTTGACGAAGTCATCTGCAGAGAGGGAGGAGGGGGGGGAGGGGGAGGAGGATTCAGGAGGGAGGAGAAGGTGGCAAAGAGCTTCCTAGGGTTAGAGGCAGATGCTTGGAATTTAGAGTGGTAGAAAGTGGCTTTAGCAGCAGAGACAGAGGAGGAAAATGTAGAGAGGAGGGAGTGAAAGGATGCCAGGTCCGCAGGGAGGCGAGTTTTCCTCCATTTCCGCTCGGCTGCCCGGAGCTCTGTTCTGTGAGCTCGCAATGAGTCATTGAGCCACGGAGCGGGAGGGGAGGACCGAGCCGGCCTGGAGGATAGGGGACATAGAGAGTCAAAGGATGCAGAAAGGGAAGAGAGGAGGGTTGAGGAGGCAGAATCAGGAGATAGGTTGGAGAAGGTATGAGCAGAGGGAAGAGATGATAGGATGGAAGAGGAGAGAGTAGCGGGGGAGAGAGAGCGAAGGTTGGGACGGCGCGATACCATCCGAGTAGGGGCAGTGTGGGAAGTGTTGGATGAGAGCGAGAGGGAAAAGGATACAAGGTAGTGGTCGGAGACTTGGAGGGGAGTTGCAATGAGGTTAGTGGAGGAACAGCATCTAGTAAAGATGAGGTCGAGCGTATTGCCTGCCTTGTGAGTAGGGGGGAAGGTGAGAGGGTGAGGTCAAAAGAGGAGAGGAGTGGAAAGAAGGAGGCAGAGAGGAATGAGTCAAAGGTAGACGTGGGGAGGTTAAAGTCGCCCAGGACTGTGAGAGGTGAGCCGTCCTCAGGAAAGGAGCTTATCAAGGCATCAAGCTCATTGATGAACTCTCCGAGGGAACCTGGAGGGCGATAAATGATAAGGATGTTAAGCTTGAAAGGGCTGGTAACTGTGACAGCATGGAATTCAAAGGAGGCGATAGACAGATGGGTAAGGGGAGAGAGAGAGAATGACCACTTGGGAGAGATGAGGATCCCGGTGCCACCACCCCGCTGACCAGAAGCTCTCGGGGTGTGCGAGAACACGTGGGCGGACGAAGAGAGAGCAGTAGGAGTAGCAGTGTTATCTGTGGTGATCCATGTTTCCGTCAGTGCCAAGAAGTCGAGGGACTGGAGGGAGGCATAGGCTGAGATGAACTCTGCCTTGTTGGCTGCAGATCGGCAGTTCCAGAGGCTACCGGAGACCTGGAACTCCACGTGGGTCGTGCGCGCTGGGACCACCAGATTAGGGTGGCCGCGGCCACGCGGTGTGGAGCGTTTGTATGGTCTGTGCAGAGAGGAGAGAACAGGGATAGGTAGACACATAGTTGACAGGCTACAGAAGAGGCTACGCTAATGCAAAGGAGATTGGAATGACAAGTGGACTACACGTCTCGAATGTTCAGAAAGTTAAGCTTACGTAGCAAGAATCTTATTGACTAAAATGATTGAAATGATACAGTACTGCTGGAGTAGGCTAGCTGGCAGTGGCTGCGTTGTTGACTTTGTAGGCTAGCTGGTAGTGGCTGCGATGTTGACACTACACTAATCAAGTCGTTCCGTCGAGTGTAATAGTTTCTACAGTGCTGCTATTCGGGGGCTAGCTGGCTAGCTAGCAGGTTGATTGCGTTACGTTACCTTAAAAGAACGACAATAGCTGGCTAGCTAACCTAGAAAATCGCTCTAGGCTACACAATTGTCTTAGATACAAAGACGGCTATGTAGCTAGCTAGCTACGATCAAACAAATCAAAAAGTTGTACTGTAATAGTTTCTACAGTGCTGCTATTCGGGGCTAGCTGGCTAGCTACGTTAAAAGAACGACAATAGCTGGCCAGCTAACCTAGAAAATCGCTCTAGACTACACAATTGTCTTAGATACAAAGACGGCTATGTAGCTGGCTAGCTACGATCAAACATATCAAACCGTTGTACTGTAATGAAGTGAAATGAAAATGTGATACTACCTGTGGAGCGACGCGGAATGTTGACCGGGTAGTTGAAGTTCAATTCGGTAGAGGTTGGCTAGCTGTTGGCTAGCTAGCTAGCAGCATCTCCTACGTTAAGGACGACAAATAGCTGGCTAGCTAACCTCGGTAAATTAAGATAATCACTCTAAGTCTACACACTCTAAACTACACAATTATCTTGGATACGAAGACAGCGAAGACAACTATGTAGCTAGCTGACACTACGCTAATCGAGTCGTTCAGTTCAGTTGAGTGTAATAGTTTCTACAGTGCTGGTGGACAGTGGATGTTAGCTAGCTGCTTAGCTAGCTGCTGGGCAGATAGCAGTGTAGACTACGTTAGGACGACGAAATACGATAATTATGCAATTATCTTTGATACAAAGACGGCTATGTAGCTAGCTAAGAAGAAATTGCTAAGATTAGACAAATCAAACCGTTGTACTATAATGAAATGTAATGAAAAGTTATACTACCTGCGGACCGAAGTGTAGATGCGACCGCTCGCTCCAACCCGGAACCTGCTACTACTACTACTACTACTACTCCTACTACTACTACTACTACTACTACTACTACTACTGCTATTATTAGTACTTCGACTACTGCTCCTACTACTACTGCTACTACTACTACGACTATTGCTACTGCTACTACTACTACTACTACTACTACAACTACTATTATTATTACTACTACTCCTGCTACTACTACTACTACTGCTACTACTGCTACTGCTACTACTACTACTACTACTACTATGATAGTTAGCGGAGATGGTGCGAGAGAGAGGGAGGATGGCAAAAAAAGAGAGACAGAGAAACAGAGAAAAGAGGGAGAGTTAGACAGGAAATGGAGAGAGTGAGAGATTGAGAGAGCAGAGGAGGAGGAGGAGGAAGAAAGAGTGTGAACCCACTATCAGGCATCCTGTCCATTGAGCTGCTCTTCAGTCTCCATGTGTCTATGACAGGGATTTTATGTAATATCTAATGGCTGATTAATTAGGGCCGATTTCAAGTTTTCATAACAATCAGAAATCTGTATTTTTTTTACACCTTTATTTAACCTTTATTTAAGGAGGCAAGTCAGTTAAGAACACATTCTTATTTTCAATGACGGTCTAGGAACGGTCTTGTTTTGGGGTAGAACGACAGATTTGAACTTTGTCAGCTCGGCGATTCAATCTTGCAACCTTACAGTTAACTAGTCCAATGCTCTAACCACCTGCCTCTCATTGCACTCCACGAGACTGCCTGTTACGCGAATGCAGTAAGACGCCAAGGTAAGTTGCTTGCTAGCATTAAACTTATCTTATAAAAAACAATCAATGAATCATAATCACTAGTTCTAACTACACATGGTTGATGATATTAC
>NW_027009807.1:22500-39530 GCF_036934945.1 Oncorhynchus masou masou
TAACCATGTTTACCTCCTCTTCCATCCCTCTAACCATGTTTACCTCCTCTTCCATCCCTCTAACCATGTTTACCCCTCTTCCATCCTTCTAACCATGTTTACCTCCTCTTCCATCCCTCTAACCATGTTTACCTCCTCTTCCATCCCTCTAACCATGTTTACCCCTCTTCCATCCCTCTAACCATGTTTACCTCCTCTTCCATCCCTCTAACCATGTTTACCTCCTCTTCCATCCCTCTAACCATGTTTACCCCTCTTCCATCCCTCTAACCATGTTTACCTCCTCTTCCATCCCTCTAACCATGTTTACCCCTCTTCCATCCCTCTAACCATGTTTACCCCTCTTCCATCCCTCTAACCATGTTTACCCCTCTTCCATCCCTCTAACCATGTTTACCTCCTCTTCCATCCCCCTAACCATGTTTACCCCTCTTCCATCCCTCTAACCATGTTAACCTCCTCTTCCATCCCCCTAACCATGTTTACCTCCTCTTCCATCCCTCTAACCATGTTTACCTCCTATTCCATCCCTCTAACCATGTTTACCTCCTCTTCCATCCCTCTAACCATGTTTACCCCTCTTCCATCCCCCTAACCATGTTTACCTCCTCTTCCATCCCTCTAACCATGTTTACCCCTCTTCCATCCCTCTAACCATGTTTACCTCCTCTTCCATCCCTCTAACCATGTTTACCCCTCTTCCATCCCTCTAACCATGTTTACCTCCTCTTCCATCCCTCTAACCATGTTTACCTCCTCTTCCATCCCTCTAACCATGTTTACCTCCTCTTCCATCCCTCTAACCATGTTTATCCCTCTTCCATCCTTCTAACCATGTTTACCTCCTCTTCCATCCCTCTAACCATGTTTACCTCCTCCTCCATCCCTCTAACCATGTTTACCTCCTCTTCCATCCCTCTAACCATGTTTCCTCCTCTTCCATCCCTCTAACCATGTTTACCTCCTCTTCCATCCCTCTAACCATGTTTACCCCTCTTCCATCCCTCTAACCATGTTTACCTCCTCTTCCATCCCTCTAACCATGTTTACCTCCACTTCCATCCCTCTAACCATGTTTACCTCCTCCTCCATCCCTCTAACCATGTTTACCTCCTCTTCCATCCCTCTAACCATATTTACCCCTCTTCCATCCCTCTAACCATGTTTACCTCCTCTTCCATCCCTCTAACCATGTTACCCCTCTTCCATCCCTCTAACCATGTTTACCTCCTCTTCCATCCCTCTAACCATGTTTACCTCCTCTTCCATCCCTCTAACCATGTTTACCTCCTCTTCCATCACTCTAACCATGTTTACCCCTCTTCCATCCTTCTAACCATGTTTACCTCCTCTTCCATCCCTCTAACCATGTTTACCTCCTCTTCCATCCCTCTAACCATGTTTACCCCTCTTCCATCCCTCTAACCATGTTTACCTCCTCTTCCATCCCTCTAACCATGTTTACCTCCTCTTCCATCCCTCTAACCATGTTTACCCCTCTTCCATCCCTCTAACCATGTTTACCTCCTCTTCCATCCCTCTAACCATGTTTACCCCTCTTCCATCCCTCTAACCATGTTTACCCCTCTTCCATCCCTCTAACCATGTTTACCCCTCTTCCATCCCTCTAACCATGTTTACCTCCTCTTCCATCCCCCTAACCATGTTTACCTCCTCTTCCATCCCTCTAACCATGTTTACCTCCTCTTCCATCCCTCTAACCATGTTTACCTCCTCTTCCATCCCTCTAACCATGTTTACCCCTCTTCCATCCCTCTAACCATGTTTACCTCCTCTTCCATCCCCCTAACCATGTTTACCTCCTCTTCCATCCCTCTAACCATGTTTACCTCCTCTTCCATCCCTCTAACCATGTTTACCTCCTCTTCCATCCCTCTAACCATGTTTACCCCTCTTCTATCCCTCTAACCATGTTTACCTCCTCTTCCATCCCTCTAACCATGTTTACCTCCTCTTCCATCCCTCTAACCATGTTTACCCCTCTTCCATCCCTCTAACCATGTTTACCTCCTCTTCCATCCCTCTAACCATGTTTACCCCTCTTCCATCCCTCTAACCATGTTTACCTCCTCTTCCATCCCCCTAACCATGTTTACCTCCTCTTCCATCCCTCTAACCATGTTTACCTCCTCTTCCATCCCTCTAACCATGTTTATCTCCTCTTCCATCCCTCTAACCATGTTTACCCCTCTTCCATCCCTCTAACCATGTTTACCTCCTCTTCCATCCCTCTAACCATGTTTACCTCCTCTTCCATCCCTCTAACCATGTTTACCCCTCTTCCATCCCTCTAACCATGTTTACCTCCTCTTCCATCCTCTAACCATGTTTACCCTCTTCCATCCCTCTAACCATGTTTACCCCTCTTCCATCCCTCTAACCTTGTTTACCCCTCTTCCATCCTTCTAACCATGTTTACCCCTCTTCCATCCCTCTAACCTTGTTTACCCCTCTTCCATCCTTCTAACCATGTTTACCCCTCTTCCATCCCTCTAACCATGTTTACCTCCTCTTCCATCCCTCTAACCATGTTTACCTCCTCTTCCATCCCTCTAACCATGTTTACCCCTCTTCCATCCTTCTAACCATGTTTACCTCCTCTTCCATCCTTCTAACCATGTTTACCCCTCTTCCATCCTTCTAACCATGTTTACCTCCTCTTCCATCCCTCTAACCATGTTTATCCCTCTTCCATCCCTCTAACCATGTTTACCTCCTCTTCCATCCCTCTAACCATGTTTACCTCCTCTTCCATCCCTCTAACCATGTTTACCTCCTCTTCCATCACTCTAACCATGTTTACCTCCTCTTCCATCCCTCTAACCATGTTTACCTCCTCTTCCATCCCTCTAACCATGTTTATCCCTCTTCCATCCCTCTAACCATGTTTACCCCCTCTTCCATCCCTCTAACCATGTTTACCCCTCTTCCATCCCTCTAACCATGTTTACCTCCTCTTCCATCCCCCTAACCATGTTTACCTCCTCTTCCATCCCTCTAACCATGTTTACCCCTCTTCCATCCCTCTAACCATGTTTACCTCCTCTTCCATCCCTCTAACCATGTTTACCCCTCTTCCATCCCTCTAACCATGTTTACCTCCTCTTCCATCCCCCTAACCATGTTTACCTCCTCTTCCATCCCTCTAACCATGTTTACCTCCTCTTCCATCCCTCTAACCATGTTTACCTCCTCTTCCATCCCTCTAACCATGTTTACCCCTCTTCCATCCCTCTAACCATGTTTACCTCCTCTTCCATCCCTCTAACCATGTTTACCTCCTCTTCCATCCCTCTAACCATGTTTACCCCTCTTCCATCCCTCTAACCATGTTTACCTCCTCTTCCATCCCTCTAACCATGTTTACCTCCTCTTCCATCCCTCTAACCATGTTTACCCCTCTTCCATCCCTCTAACCATGTTTACCTCCTCTTCCATCCCTCTAACCATGTTTACCTCCTCTTCCATCCCTCTAACCATGTTTACCCCTCTTCCATCCCTCTAACCATGTTTACCTCCTCTTCCATCCCTCTAACCATGTTTACCCCTCTTCCATCCCTCTAACCATGTTTACCCCTCTTCCATCCCTCTAACCATGTTTACCCCTCTTCCATCCCTCTAACCATGTTTACCTCCTCTTCCATCCCCCTAACCATGTTTACCTCCTCTTCCATCCCTCTAACCATGTTTACCTCCTCTTCCATCCCTCTAACCATGTTTACCTCCTCTTCCATCCCTCTAACCATGTTTACCCCTCTTCCATCCCTCTAACCATGTTTACCTCCTCTTCCATCCCCCTAACCATGTTTACCTCCTCTTCCATCCCTCTAACCATGTTTACCTCCTCTTCCATCCCTCTAACCATGTTTACCTCCTCTTCCATCCCTCTAACCATGTTTACCCCTCTTCCATCCCTCTAACCATGTTTACCTCCTCTTCCATCCCTCTAACCATGTTTACCTCCTCTTCCATCCCTCTAACCATGTTTACCCCTCTTCCATCCCTCTAACCATGTTTACCTCCTCTTCCATCCCTCTAACCATGTTTACCCCTCTTCCATCCCTCTAACCATGTTTACCTCCTCTTCCATCCCCCTAACCATGTTTACCTCCTCTTCCATCCCTCTAACCATGTTTACCTCCTCTTCCATCCCTCTAACCATGTTTATCTCCTCTTCCATCCCTCTAACCATGTTTACCCCTCTTCCATCCCTCTAACCATGTTTACCTCCTCTTCCATCCCTCTAACCATGTTTACCTCCTCTTCCATCCCTCTAACCATGTTTACCCCTCTTCCATCCCTCTAACCATGTTTACCTCCTCTTCCATCCCTCTAACCATGTTTACCCCTCTTCCATCCCTCTAACCATGTTTACCCCTCTTCCATCCCTCTAACCTTGTTTACCCCTCTTCCATCCTTCTAACCATGTTTACCCCTCTTCCATCCCTCTAACCATGTTTACCTCCTCTTCCATCCCTCTAACCATGTTTACCTCCTCTTCCATCCCTCTAACCATGTTTACCCCTCTTCCATCCTTCTAACCATGTTTACCTCCACTTCCATCCTTCTAACCATGTTTACCCCTCTTCCATCCTTCTAACCATGTTTACCTCCTCTTCCATCCCTCTAACCATGTTTATCCCTCTTCCATCCCTCTAACCATGTTTACCTCCTCTTCCATCCCTCTAACCATGTTTACCTCCTCTTCCATCCCTCTAACCATGATTACCCCTCTTCCATCCCTCTAACCATGTTTACCTCCTCTTCCATCCCTCTAACCATGTTTACCTCCTCTTCCATCACTCTAACCATGTTTACCTCCTCTTCCATCCCTCTAACCATGTTTACCTCCTCTTCCATCCCTCTAACCATGTTTATCCCTCTTCCATCCCTCTAACCATGTTTACCCCCTCTTCCATCCCTCTAACCATGTTTACCCCTCTTCCATCCCTCTAACCATGTTTACCTCCTCTTCCATCCCCCTAACCATGTTTACCTCCTCTTCCATCCCTCTAACCATGTTTACCTCCTCTTCCATCCCTCTAACCATGTTTACCTCCTCTTCCATCCCTCTAACCATGTTTACCCTCTTCCATCCCTCTAACCATGTTTACCTCCTCTTCCATCCCTCTAACCATGTTTACCTCCTCTTCCATCCCTCTAACCATGTTTACCCCTCTTCCATCCCTCTAACCATGTTTACCTCCTCTTCCATCCCTCTAACCATGTTTACCTCCTCTTCCATCCCTCTAACCATGTTTACCCCTCTTCCATCCCTCTAACCATGTTTACCTCCTCTTCCATCCCTCTAACCATGTTTACCCCTCTTCCATCCCTCTAACCATGTTTACCTCCTCTTCCATCCCCTAACCATGTTTACCTCCTCTTCCATCCCTCTAACCATGTTTACCTCCTCTTCCATCCCTCTAACCATGTTTACCCCTCTTCCATCCCTCTAACCATGTTTACCTCCTCTTCCATCCCCCTAACCATGTTTACCTCCTCTTCCATCCCTCTAACCATGTTTACCTCCTCTTCCATCCCTCTAACCATGTTTACCCCTCTTCCATCCCTCTAACCATGTTTACCTCCTCTTCCATCCCTCTAACCATGTTTACCTCCTCTTCCATCCCTCTAACCATGTTTACCCCTCTTCCATCCCTCTAACCATGTTTACCTCCTCCTCCATCCCTCTAACCATGTTTACCTCCTCTTCCATCCCTCTAACCATGTTTACCTCCTCTTCCATCCCTCTAACCATGTTTACCCCTCTTCCATCCCTCTAACCATGTTTACCCCTCTTCCATCCCTCTAACCTTGTTTACCCCTCTTCCATCCTTCTAACCATGTTTACCCCTCTTCCATCCCTCTAACCATGTTTACTCCTCTTCCATCCCTCTAACCATGTTTACCCCTCTTCCATCCCTCTAACCATGTTTACCTCCTCTTCCATCCCTCTAACCATGTTTACCTCCTCTTCCATCCCTCTAACCATGTTTATCCCTCTTCCATCCCTCTAACCATGTTTACCTCCTCTTCCATCCCTCTAACCATGTTTACCTCCTCTTCCATCCCTCTAACCATGATTACCCTCTTCCATCCCTCTAACCATGTTTACCTCCTCTTCCATCCCTCTAACCATGTTTACCTCCTCTTCCATCACTCTAACCATGTTTACCTCCTCTTCCATCCCTCTAACCATGTTTACCTCCTCTTCCATCCCTCTAACCATGTTACCCCTCTTCCATCCCTCTAACCATGTTTACCTCCTCTTCCATCCCTCTAACCATGTTTACCTCCTCTTCCATCCCTCTAACCATGTTTACCTCCTCTTCCATCCCTCTAACCATGTTTATCCCTCTTCCATCCCTCTAACCATGTTTACCTCCTCTTCCATCCCTCTAACCATGTTTACCTCCTCTTCAATCCCTCTAACCATGATTACCCCTCTTCCATCCCTCTAACCATGTTTACCTCCTCTTCCATCCCTCTAACCATGTTTACCTCCTCTTCCATCACTCTAACCATGTTTACCTCCTCTTCCATCCCTCTAACCATTTTTACCTCCTCTTCCATCCCTCTAACCATGTTACCCCTCTTCCATCCCTCTAACCATGTTTACCTCCTCTTCCATCCCTCTAACCATGTTTACCTCCTCTTCCATCCCTCTAACCATGTTTACCTCCTCTTCCATCCCTCTAACCATGTTTACCCCTCTTCCATCCTTCTAACCATGTTTACCTCCTCTTCCATCCCTCTAACCATGTTTACCTCCTCTTCCATCCCTCTAACCATGTTTACCTCCTCTCCCATCCCTCTAACCATGTTTACCCCTCTTCCATCCTTCTAACCATGTTTACCTCCTCTTCCATCCCTCTAACCATGTTTACATCCTCTTACATCCCTCTAACCATGTTTACCCCTCTTCCATCCCTCTAACCATGTTACCTCCTCTTCCATCCCTCTAACCATGTTTACCTCCTCTTCCATCCCTCTAACCATGTTTACCCCTCTTCCATCCCTCTAACCATGTTTACCTCCTCTTCCATCCCTCTAACCATGTTTACCCCTCTTCCATCCCTCTAACCATGTTTACCCCTCTTCCATCCCTCTAACCATGTTTACCCCTCTTCCATCCCTCTAACCATGTTTACCTCCTCTTCCATCCCCCTAACCATGTTTACCTCCTCTTCCATCCCTCTAACCATGTTTACCTCCTCTTCCATCCCTCTAACCATGTTTACCTCCTCTTCCATCCCTCTAACCGTGTTTACCCCTCTTCCATCCCTCTAACCATGTTTACCTCCTCTTCCATCCCTCTAACCATGTTTACCTCCTCTTCCATCCCTCTAACCATGTTTACCCCTCTTCCATCCCTCTAACCATGTTTACCTCCTCTTCCATCCCTCTAACCATGTTTACCCCTCTTCCATCCCTCTAACCATGTTTACCCCTCTTCCATCCCTCTAACCATGTTTACCTCCTCTTCCATCCCTCTAACCATGTTTACCCCTCTTCCATCCCTCTAACCATGTTTACCCCTCTTCCATCCCCCTAACCATGTTTACCCCTCTTCCATCCCTCTAACCATGTTTACCTCCTCTTCCATCCCCCTAACCATGTTTACCTCCTCTTCCATCCCTCTAACCATGTTTACCTCCTCTTCCATCCCTCTAACCATGTTTACCTCCTCTTCCATCCCTCTAACCATGTTTACCCCTCTTCCATCCCTCTAACCATGTTTACCTCCTCTTCCATCCCTCTAACCATGTTTACCTCCTCTTCCATCCCTCTAACCATGATTACCCCTCTTCCATCCCTCTAACCATGTTTACCTCCTCTTCCATCCCTCTAACCATGTTTACCTCCTCTTCCATCACTCTAACCATGTTTACCTCCTCTTCCATCCCTCTAACCATGTTTACCCCTCTTCCATCCCTCTAACCATGTTTACCTCCTCTTCCATCCCTCTAACCATGTTTACCCCTCTTCCATCCCTCTAACCATGTTTACCTCCTCTTCCATCCCTCTAACCATGTTTACCCCTCTTCCATCCCTCTAACCATGTTTACCCCTCTTCCATCCCTCTAACCATGTTTTCCCCTCTTCCATCCCTCTAACCATGTTTACCCCTCTTCCATCCCTCTAACCATGTTTACCCCTCTTCCATCCCTCTAACCATGTTTACCCCTCTTCCATCCCTCTAACCATGTTTACCTCCTCTTCCATCCCTCTAACAATGTTTACCCCTCTTCCATCCCTCTAACCATGTTTACCCCTCTTCCATCCCTCTAACCATGTTTACCTCCTCTTCCATCCCTCTAACCATGTTTATCCCTCTTCCATCCCTCTAACCATGTTTACCTCCTCTTCCATCCCTCTAACCATGTTTACCCCTCTTCCATCCCTCTAACCATGTTTATCCCTCTTCCATCCCTCTAACCATGTTTACCTCCTCTTCCATCCCTCTAACCATGTTTACCTCCTCTTCCATCCCTCTAACCATGTTTACCCCTCTTCCATCCCTCTAACCATGTTTAACCCTCTTCCATCCCTCTAACCATGTTTACCCCTCTTCCATCCCTATAACCATGTTTACCTCCTTTTCCATCCCTCTAACCATGTTTACCTCCTCTTCCATCCCTGTAACCATGTTTACCTCCTCTTCCATTCCTCTAACCATGTTTACCCCTCTTCCATCCCTCTAACCATGTTTACCCCTCTTCCATCCCTCTAACCATGTTTACCCCTCTTCCATCCCTCTAACCATGTTTACCCCTCTTCCATCCTTCTAACCATGTTTACCCCTCTTCCATCCCCCTAACCATGTTTACCCCTCTTCCATCCCTCTAACCATGTTTACCTCCTCTTCCATCCCTCTAGCCATGTTTACCCCTCTTCCATCCCTCTAACCATGTTTACCCCTCTTCCATCCCTCTAACCATGTTTACCCCTCTTCTATCCCTCTAACCATGTTTACCCCTCTTCCATCCCTCTAACCATGTTTACCTCCTCTTCCATCCCTCTAACCATGTTTACCCCTCTTCCATCCCTCTAACCATGTTTACCTCCTCTTCCATCCCTCTAACCATGTTTACCCCTCTTCCATCCCTCTAACCATGTTTACCTCCTCTTCCATCCCTCTAGCCATGTTTACCCCTCTTCCATCCCTCTAACCATGTTTACCTCCTCTTCCATCCCTCTAACCATGTTTACCTCCTCTTCCATCCCTCTAACCATGTTTACCTCCTCTTCCATCCCTCTAACCATGTTTACCCCTCTTCCATCCCTCTAACCATGTTTACCCCTCTTCCATCCCTCTAACCATGTTTACCTCCTCTTCCATCCCTCTAACCATGTTTACCTCCTCTTCCATCCCTCTAACCATGTTTACCTCCTCTTCCATCCCTCCCTCTGAGGTAATTATAAATGTTATTCTCTTTATTGTGTGTTTATGTGTCTGCCTTCTATGTTCTATACCTGGCTGTTGGATGGACTTTACTTGCTAATCTATAGTCTATTTGTGGCATAGCCTAGTGGTTAGAGTGTTGGACTATTAACCGAAAGGTTGCAAGATTGAATCCCGTAGCTGACAAGGTACAAATCTGTTGTTCTGCCCCTGAACAAGGCAGTTAACCCAGGCCGTCATTGAAAATAAGAATGTTTTCTTAACTGACTTGCCTAGTTAAATAAAGGTTAAATATTATATCCAATATATGACAATTATGGACTTGACCGGTGCTGGGCTTTGTAGCTGGACACATTCCTTAGATTACCATCAGCAAAACAATATGGGATTGTTGACCGTTGTTGTCGGATCAGTGCTTTAGGACACTGCTCTAATATCATGCTATTAATATATCACAATCACAATCATGCAGGATCATATTTCATCTGCATCATCAGGATGTGATCAGACTGTATCAGACTTTATTTAATCTAATGAATGTAATGCTTTTGTTTAAAGCTGGAGGGGGGTTAACCTTTGACAGGCAGTCTAATGTTTAGTACTGGGAACACTTCTCTCTCTCTCTCTCTCTCTCTCTGTCTGGCTATCTCTGTCTCTGTCTCTGTCTCTCTCTCTTTCTCTCCCTGTCTCTCTCTCACTCTCTCTCTCTCTCTCTCTCTCTCTTTCTCTCTCTCTCTCTCTCTCTCTCTCTTTCTGGCTCTCTCTGTCTCTCTCTCTCTCTCTCTGTCTCTGTCTCTCTATCTCTCTCTTTCTCTCCCTGTCTCTCTCTCACTCTCTCTCTCTCTTTCTCTCTCTCTCTCTCTCTCTCTGTCTGGCTCTCTCTGTTTCTCTCTCTCTCTCTCTGTCTGGCTATCTCTGTCTCTCTCTCTGTCTCTCTCTCTCTCTCTCTATCTCTCTGTCTGACTATCTCTCTCTCTCCCTCTCTCTCCCTCCCTCCCTCTCTCTCTCTCTCTCTCTCTCTCTCCCTCTCTCTCTCTCTCTCTCTCTCTCTCTCTCTCTCTCACTCCCTCTTTCTCTCTCTCTCTCTCTCTCTCTCTCTCTCTCTCTCTCTCTCTCTCTCTCTTCTGTGTCTGATCTTGTTATGATGGTAGTAGTGATGGTTATATTCACCATGTTGTGCATGTAGGGCCTATATGGTCAGTAGTACAGTGCATTCAGAAAGTATTCCGACCCCTCCACTTGTTCCACATTTTGTTACGTAACGGTATTCTAAACTTTATTAAATTGTTTTTCTATCTACACACAGTACCCCATAATGACAAAGCAAAAACAGGTTTTTAGAAATGTTTACTAATTTCTTAAAAAGTATTCAGACCCCTTCCTCAGTACTTTTATGAAGCACCTTTGGCAGCGATTACAGGCTTGAGTCGTGTTGGGTATGACTCTACAAGCTTGGCACACCTGTATTTGGGGAGTTTCTCCCATTCTTCTCTGCAGATCCTCTCAAGCTCTGTCAGGTTGGCTGGGGAATGTTGCTGCACAGCTATTTTCAGGTCTCTCCAGAGATGTTAGATCAGGTTCAAATCTGTGCTCTGGCTTGGCCACTCAAGGACATTCAGAGACTTGTCCCAAAGCCACTCCTGGGTTGTCTTGGCTGCGTGCGTAGGGTCATTGTCCTGTTGGAAGGTGAACCTTCGCCCCCAGTCTGAGGTCCTGAGCGCTCTGGAGCAGGTTTTCATTAAGGATCTCTCTGTACTCTCTGATTTCTCCTGACTAGTCTCCCAGTTCCTGCAGCTGAAAAACATCCCCACTGCCACCACCTTGCTTCACCGTAGGGATGGTGCCAAGTTTCCTCCAGACGTGATGCTTGGCATTCAGGCCAGAGAGTTCAATCTTGGTTTCATCAGACCAGAGAATCTTGTTCCTGGTGGTCTGAGAGTCTTTAGGTGCCTTTTGGAAAACTCCAAGCGGGCTATCATGTGCCTTTTACTGAAGAGTGGCTTCCGTCTGGAAACTCTACCTTAAAGTCCTGATTGGTGGAGTGTTGAGGAGATGGTTGTCCATCTGGAAGGTTCTCCCACCTCCACAGATTAACTCTATAGCTCTGTCAGAATGACCATCAGTATCTTGGCCACCTCCCTGACCAAGGCCCTTCTCCCCCGATTGCTCAGTTTGGCCGGACGGTTAACTCTAGGAAGAGTCTTGCTGGTTCCAAACTTCTTCCATTTAATAATGATGGAGGCCACTGTGTTCTTGGGGATCTTCAATGCTGCAAACATTTTCTCCGGATCTGTTTCTCAACACAATCCTGTCACAGGGCTCTACGGACAAATCATTGGACCTCAAGACTGACATGAACTGTCAACTGTAGGACCTTATATAGACAGGTGTGTTCCTTTCCAAATCATGTCCAATCAATTGAATTTACCACAGGTGGACTACAATCAAGTTGTAGAAACATCTCAAGGATGATCAATACCATCTGAGCTCAATTTCCAGTCTCATAGCAAAGGGTCTGAATAAATTTGCCAACATTCTAAAAACTTGTTTTCGCTTTGTCATTATGGGGTATTGTGTTGTCATTATGGGGTATTGTGATGTCATTATGGGGTATTGTGATGTCATTATGGGGTATTGTGATGTCATTATGGGGTATTGTGATGTCAGTATGGGGTATTGTGTGTAGATTGCTGAGGATTTTTATTTTTTAAACCCATTTTAGAATGAGGCTGTAACTAACAAAATGTTGGAAAAGTAAAGGGTCTGAATACTTTCCAAAAGCAGGGAATAGGGTGTCTTTCGGGAGGGTGACGATGACTTAACAGCAGCTGCCTAAGCCCGTCCATCTCACAGCAGTACAGCATTAGACTGGTCAACGACAGTACAGCACTGACAGTTCTTTCTGTCATCAGCAGAATATGGTCACTCTGTGTCTCTGGTGTTTTAAATGGCCTTTAATAGAGCCATTTTCCTCCCAAAATATCTAGTTTCTACTTCCCAAAATGTATTTTACCGGTAATACTTAGATGACTCATATAATGGTAATACTTCTCTCTTTCATTAAATCTGACATTTTTCTCCCCTTCTCTCATTTCCTCTAGGTGACTGAAGACGAGTCTGACTGCACACCACTCTAGGAGGCCTCCATACCTCCCTCTTCCCCGGCCCACCTCCCTGTCCCTCTATCTTGCTAACCCCTCTCCCGGCATGGATCTAAAGGACCGTCGGGGACAGCAGAACCAGCAGCGCTCCCTGACCAGGGCTCTGTGTGGTCAAGACCCCCAGAACACTGCATCTTCCCTGGACACAAAGGAGTGCCGCGTGCCCACCCAGAAGTCCTACAGCTCCAGTGAGACGCTCAAGGCCTTCGACCATCATGACCAGAGGTTGGTCTACGGAGGATGCACTGTGGCTGATCTGGTGCACCACAAGGCGGATGAGTACAACAGGCAAGGTGGGTGTCTGGACAGGGCCTCCGTGGACAGTTATGGTTACTCCACGTGTCCCGAACATGCATAGGGAAGTAGTTCGGAGTATATTTGGTAGCTTGACTGCATATCTGCCCATAGAGTTGAACTAACTGTACGGAAAGTGTCTTCGCTCCTAACTCCACTTTCACCTCACTTACAAGGTCTCATGTCTCTCCAAGTTGTGAAGTGAACATAGTTGTATACCTAGAACCTAGACAAATAGGAAGATAAAGGAAACTTGCTGTTTTTAGACGCATTCTCAGTGATTCTGTTAGTGCTGCTATGGTATAACTAGATGTTGAATCTCTGGTTCCCTACCTCAGACAGAGAAAGAGAGAGGGAGGGAAGAAGGGAGAGAGACAGAGAGATACGGAGATGGACAGAGATGAGAGAGAGAGAGAGACAGCGAGAGAGACAGCAAGAGAGACAGCGAGAGAGACAGAGAGATACAGAGATGGAGAGAGACAGAGATGGAGAGAGAGAGAGAGAGACAGCGAGAGAGACAGCGAGAGAGAGAGAGACAGCGAGAGAGACAGCGCAAGAGACAGCGAGAGAGACTGAGTCTAGACCATCTGAGTCTTTACCATCTGAGTCTAGACCATCTGAGACTAGACAATCTGAGTCTAGACCATGTGAGTGTAGACCATCTGAGACTAGACCATCTGAGTCTAGACCATCTGAGTCTAGATCATCTGAGTCTAGACCATCTGGGTCTAGACCATCTGAGTGTAGACCATCTAAGTGTAGACCATCTGAGACTAGACCATCTGAGTCTTAACCATCTGAGTCTAGACCATCTGAGTCTTTACTATCTGAGACTAGACCATCTGAGTCTTTACCATCTGAGACTAGACCATCTGAGTCTTTACCATCTGAGAATAGACCATCTGACACTAGACCATCGGAGTCTAGATCATCTGAGTCTAGACAGTCTGAGTCTTTACCATCTGAGTCTAGACCATCTGAGTCTAGACCATCTAAGACTAGACCATCTGAGTCTAGATCATCTGAGTCTAGACCATCTGAGTCTTTACCATCTGAGACTAAACCATCCGAGTCTTTACCATCTGAGACTAGACCATCTGAGTCTTTACCATCTGAGACTAGACCCACTGAGTCTTTACCATCTAAGTCTTTACCATCTGAGTCTTTACCATTTGAGACTAGACCATCTGAGTCTAGACCATCTGAGTCTTTACCATCTGAGCCTAGACCATCTGAGTCTAGACCATCTGAATCTAGATCATCTGAGTCTTTACCATCTGAGACTAGACCATCTGAGTCTTTAACATCTGAGTCTAGACCATCTGAGTCTTTACAATCTGAGACTAGACCATCTGAGTCTTTACCATCTGAGTCTAGACCATCTGAGTCTTTACCATCTGAGTCCAGATCATCTGAGTCTAGACCATCTGAGACTAGACCATCTGAGTCTAGATCATCTGAGTCTAGACCATCTGAGACTAGACCATCTGAAACTAGACCATCTGAGTCTAGACCATCTGAGTCTAGATCATCTGAGTCTAGACTATCTGAGTCTAGATCATCTGAGTCTAGACCATCTGAGTCTTTACCATCTGAGTCTAGACCATCTGAGTCTAGACCATCTAACACTAGACCATCTGAGTCTAGATCATCTGAGTCTAGACCATCTGAGTCTAGACATTCTGAGTCTAGACCATCTGAGTCTTTACCATCTGAGTCTAGATCATCTGAGTCTAGACCATCTGAATCTAGATCATCTGAGTCTAGACCATCTGAGTCTGTACCATCTGAGTCTTTACCATCTGAGACTAGACCATCTGAGTCTAGACCATCTGAGTCTAGATCATCTGAGTCTAGACCATCTTAGACTAGACCATCTGAATCTAGATCATCTGAGTCTAGACCATCTGAGTCTTTAACATCTGAGTCTGTGCCATCTGAGTCTTTACCATCTGAGACTAGACCATCTGAGTCTAGATCATCTGAGTCTAGACCATCTGAGACTAGACCATCTGAAACTAGACCATCTGAGTCTAGACCATCTGAGTCTAGATCATCTGAGTCTAGACTATCTGAGTCTAGATCATCTGAGTCTAGACCATCTGAGTCTTTACCATCTGAGTCTAGACCATCTGAGTCTAGACCATCTAACACTAGACCATCTGAGTCTAGATCATCTGAGTCTAGACCATCTGAGTCTAGACATTCTGAGTCTTTACCATCTGAGACTAGACCATCTGAGTCTTTACCATCTGAGACTAGACCATCTGAGTCTTTACCATCTGAGTCTAGACCATCTGAGTCTAGACATTCTGAGTCTTTACCATCTGAGACTAGACCCACTGAGTCTTTACCATCTAAGTCTTTACCATCTGAGTCTTTACCATCTGAGTCTAGACCATCTGAGTCTTTACCATCTGAGTCTAGACCATCTGAGTCTAGACCATCTGAGACTAGACCATCTGAGTCTTTACCATCTGAGACTAGACCATCTGAGTCTTTACCATCTGAGTCTAGACCATCTGAGACTAGAACATCTGAGTCTTTACCATCTGAGACTAGACCGTCTGAGTCTTTACCATCTGAGACTAGACCCACTGAGTCTTTACCATCTAAGTCTTTACCATCTGAGTCTAGATGATCTGAGTCTAGACCATCTGAATCTAGATCATCTGAGTCTAGACCATCTGAGTCTAGACCATCTGAGTTAGACCATCTGAGACTAGACCATCTGAGTCTAGACCATCTGAGTCTTTGCAATCTGAGACTAGACCATCTGAGTCTTTACCATCTGAGACTAGACCATCTGAGTCTTTACCATCTGAGACTAGACCATCCAAGTCTAGACCATCTGAGTCTAGACCATCTGAGTCTTTGCAATCTGAGACTAGACCATCTGAGTCTTTACCATCTGAGACTAGACCATCTGAGTCTTTACCATCTGAGACTAGACCATCTGAGTCTTTACCATCTGAGTCTAGACCATCTGAGTCTAGACATTCTGAGTCTTTACCATCTGAGACTAGACCATCTGAGTCTTTACCATCTGAGACTAGACCATCTGAGTCTTTACCATCTGAGTCTAGACCATCTGAGTCTTTAACATCTGAGTCTGTGCCATCTGAGTCTTTACCATCTGAGACTAGACCATCTGAGTCTAGATCATCTGAGTCTAGACCATCTGAGACTAGACCATCTGAAACTAGACCATCTGAGTCTAGACCATCTGAGTCTAGATCATCTGAGTCTAGACTATCTGAGTCTAGATCATCTGAGTCTAGACCATCTGAGTCTTTACCATCTGAGTCTAGACCATCTGAGTCTAGACCATCTAACACTAGACCATCTGAGTCTAGACATTCTGAGTCTTTACCATCTGAGACTAGACCATCTGAGTCTTTACCATCTGAGACTAGACCATCTGAGTCTTTACCATCTGAGTCTAGACCATCTGAGTCTAGACATTCTGAGTCTTTACCATCTGAGACTAGACCATCTGAGTCTTTACCATCTGAGACTAGACCCACTGAGTCTTTACCATCTAAGTCTTTACCATCTGAGTCTTTACCATCTGAGTCTAGACCATCTGAGTCTTTACCATCTGAGTCTAGACCATCTGAGTCTAGACCATCTGAGACTAGACCATCTGAGTCTTTACCATCTGAGACTAGACCATCTGAGTCTTTACCATCTGAGTCTAGACCATCTGAGACTAGAACATCTGAGTCTTTACCATCTGAGACTAGACCGTCTGAGTCTTTACCATCTGAGACTAGACCCACTGAGTCTTTACCATCTAAGTCTTTACCATCTGAGTCTAGATGATCTGAGTCTAGACCATCTGAATCTAGATCATCTGAGTCTAGATCATCTGAGTCTAGACCATCTGAGTCTGTACCATCTGAGTCTTTACCATCTGAGACTAGACCATCTGAGTCTAGACCATCTGAGTCTAGATCATCTGAGTCTAGACCATCTTAGACTAGACCATCTGAATCTAGATCATCTGAGTCTAGACCATCTGAGTCTTTACCATCTGAGTCTGTGCCATCTGAGTCTTTACCATCTGAGACTAGACCATCTGAGTCTTTACCATCTGAGCCTAGATCATCTGAGTCTTTACCATCTGAATCTAAATCATCTGA
>NW_027009808.1:0-39502 GCF_036934945.1 Oncorhynchus masou masou
ACATCTGAAGTATCTAATCGTCGAATTTGAGAAAAAGACATTTATTTTTTAACACAGAGCCGCATATCTTAAGGTCGGCCTATATGCACTCAGAAAACTATCTACTAATTTATTATATTTTATTTCATGATATTGTTGTTACAAAATAGATTTGTGTTGTCTGCGGGCATGGGAATATAAAAGCATCTGCTATGCTAAATTAACAAACTAGGCGTGCATAGCTCAACACATGATACTCAAACCATAGACTGGACAACCTCGTGCTTCTTAAAGTTAATTTAAAGGCACTGTAGAATGACTGTATAGCTTAATAAAGCATTTTTTGTGTCATTATTGTTGAATTCTAAGTCATTGTTATTGGAAATGTATATTTATACAGCCTAAATCCAAAATCCATAGGCATGTTGCTAAGGATCGATTTTCTCCTACAATGGCATACCCAAATCTAACTGCCTATAGCTCAGGACCTGTATCAAGGATATGCATATTCTTGTTTCCGTTTGAAAATAAACACTTTGAGGTTTGTGGAAATGTGAAATTAATGTAGGACAATGTAACACATTAGATCTCATAAAAGGTAATAGAAACAAAAAAACATGCAAGGCATACATTGAGATATGACTCTATTTGTAACTTCAATGTTGTCTTCAACATGGCAGCAGTGTGTGTGCAACGTTTCAGACTGATCCAGTGAAGGTAAATGTATCTCTCGACTGTAGAAGGTTTAAGCGCAACCTTCTAAGTCATAAGCTAGGTTTTCATCCAATTTGGACAGATTTTCATGCAAATACAATTGAATCTGCATAAAGAAAATCTGCACATTTTCCCACCTGTGGTGTTTTACCACAAAATTGACTTTTCACGGATAGGAATCAGTGTTTGATGACGTAATGCACACAAAATGTACTTTTTAGCTTAACGTTTCATTCACCAAATAAAAATCGAAAGTTCATAAGTTTCCATCGCCTTTAAACTATACCAATAGTATTGTCATTAGCAAATGTGTACTATTGTAAGGGGTGCGTACTGGCGGCAGAGAAGTCAGGCGCTGGAGAGCAAGACTGATTTACAACAGTGCAGTTTAATAAATAAAACCACTGTAAACAGTGCAATAAATCAATGGGTAAAACCCACACACACCAGCATAACGTGCACAAGCACTACAATAAACAATTCCGGACAAGGACATGGGGGACAGAGGGTTAAATACACCACATGTAATGGTGGAATTGAAACCAGGTGTGTGGTAAGACAAGACAAAACAAATGGAAAATGAAAGGTGGATCAACGATGGCTAGACGACCGGTGACGCGACCGCGAACGTCGCCCGAACAAGGAGGGGGACCGACTTCGGAAGAAGTCGTGACAACTATGGTCTTGGCATGTGCGCTGTAGCCAACAGATTACAGACATAGTGTTTCGGCTGTGCGGGTAAAGTCTACATCAGGGGTAGGCAACCCTGGTCCAGGGTATCGCAGGCTCTTCATGTTTTTGATTTAACCTACCTGGAAGACCAGGTGTGTTGAATTTAGGATATCACTGAACTGCTGAATTACATCAGTTAGTCAGGTGTGGTGCCTAGTTGGAACAAAATCCTGCAGTACCTGCAGAACTCCAGGAACAGGGTTCCCTACCCCCGGTCTACATGGTGAGATTATTATGGATTTTTTAAATATGTAAAACGGCAGTCAAGTATTGATCATAATGTCACCAGAATCAGATCCTCAATATTTATTGGAAAGAAGCATCAAGATCACAGTGCAATTTCAACACCCTGTGAAATTCATTAGTTATTTCATCTGTAGCCTATTAAACTGCATTGTTTCCAGAGTCGTAGTGGGAGGATCACACACGATATCATCGTGTGACTTCGATATGATGGTTTTAATATTTTTTATATTTGCGCATAAATGCGTTTCCACCAGAGAAGAGCTTTGACTGGGATGAGCGGGAGCTGCCCGACCATAAAGGTGGGAGGGCCAAGATTCCAGAGGTGGCGGAACGGAGTAGGGTTTGAGCATAGCCTGAAGGTAAGGAGGTGCAGTTCCCCTTGCTGCTCCATAGGCAACCACCAGGGTCTTGAAGATGATCCGAGCTTCGACTGGAAGACAATGCAGTGTGCAGAGGAGCGGGGTGACATGGGAGAACTTAGGACGGTTGAACACCAGGTGGGCTGCGGGATTCTGGATAAGTTACAGCGGTTGGAAGGCACAAGAGTGGAGCCCAGCCATCAGAGAGTTGCAGAAGTCTAGACGGGAGATGACAAGTGTCTGGATTAGGACCTGCACCGCTTCCTGTGTATGGAAAGGTTGTACGCTATGGATGTTGTATAGCATGAATCTGCACGAGCGAGTCCCTGCTTTGATGTTTTCAGAGAACGACAGGTTCAGTGTCACGCGAAGGCCTTTCTCAGGAGGAAGATAAACTTCTGTCAAGGTTGAGCTTGAGATGGTTGGTCGACATCTTAACTTAGATGTCTGCCAGGCAGACAGAGATGTATGTTGTTACTTGGGTGTCAGAAGTTGTAAGGAAAAGAGCAGTTGCAAGTCTTCCGTATAGCAATGATAGGATAGACCATGTGAGGATATGACAGATCCGAGTGACTTTGTGTAAAGAGAAAAGAGGAGAGAATCGAACCCTGGGGGACACCAGTTGTGAGAGCACGTGGTGCAGACACAGATCCTCTCCACGCCACCTGGTAGCAGCGACCTGCCAGGTAGGATGCAATCCAGGAATGTGCAGAGCCTGAGATGCCTAACCCTGAGAGGGTGGAGAGGAGGATCTGATGGTCCATATTGGCGAAGATAGAGGATAGATCTAGTAGGATGAGAGAGAGTCAGCTGGTTAGGGTCATGAAAAGCATTCTGAGAGAGATAACAAGAGAGTTGGTCAGAGACAGCACGCTCAAGTGTTTTGGAAAGAAAAGAAAGGGATTACTGGTCTGTAGTTTGACATCAGAGAGGTCGAGTGTTGGTTTCTTGAGAAGGGGAGCGATTGGCCATCTTGATGTCAGTGGGGCCAGTGGTTAGGGATGAGTTGATTAGGAATGAGAGTAGGTAACAAATGACATGACCCTCCCTGGACTAAATTTAAAAAAGACTAAACCTTCCCTTGACTGAAATTGAAAAATCATTTTTTTTAGGTCACAACCACCCCTAATTGGAAAAACACACCTGGCTGTTGACCAAGAAAATGCATTGAAGGGAAGGTAGCATAACACTAACCACATATAAGATGGATTTGCATTGGTATACGAATCCAAGTTACACCAAACTTGTCATTTCTTTAGTTATTACATAAAACCGAGTCATGTCGTAAAACAAATTCTGGGGTGTATTGTAATATGGAGAACCCAGCAAACCAGCTTATTCCCTAGGATGTAAACTCTTTCTTCTTCTGGAAGTGTTCCAAGAGTTCCACTTTCTGCTCATCTGTCCAAAAGCCTTCAAGGAACCCAGGGTTTTCACATGGATTTTTTTTAAAGCCAGAAATAATCATATCTACACAGCACAACAATTGTCATTGAAAGCACAGTGCTTCCCTTCTGAATAATTCTATTACCATCAAATATCCCCATCTCTTCATAATGTATCACATGACATAGACTAAGTCATCATCTAGCAAGAGAAAGATGTGTTAGCAACAACTATAAAAAAAATACAAAATGAGGATGCTACCACCACCACCACTACTACTGCTACTACTACTAATAAAAATAACAATAATCCACAGGTGAACAAAATGTTTTGAGGACATAGATGTCAAAACATGAGAAGGAGAAGATATTAAGGGTAGAAAAATAGGAAATAGCCGTTGTATTACTTTGATTAATGATTATCACTTCTTGCATATCAGTAACTGCCAAGACTGACTATAGCCTATAACGGCCTTAATCTGGATTTACACTGTACTAGGCATACTCTAATAGAGGCTCTGCAAATGTTTTGTAACTTTTAGCTGCTAAACATTTTCACTTTCTGTCATGTATTATTGCTCAGATGAACACCTGGTAGAGTGAAAGCCAAGCCTCTCCTGACTACACTGGATGACTGATAATAACTACCCTCTGCTCAAGTGACCACCATTTTGTCATCAAAGACCTCTGCTTCCTTTGCCTCACAGACTGTGGATGTCAAACACATTAAAAATAACAGGAATCAGACAACAAAATTAAGTAGGACATCATTTACAAGACGTGATTGAACTGGGCTGTCTTGTCAACGTTTTTCTTACCACCTCAGGTCTTATCCCAGCTTTGATGAGACTAGTACGTGCAACTTCCATTGTAGGTCTATTTACTCCCCAGGCTCCATTTTGAAATGATATGGAACCATCATGGAAATCGTTGAAATGGTCTCTATGTGGACTGACATGGGCTGGGAATGTCATGCCAGATTAGGCCTTTGTCTAATTGTCTCTTTTGCTTGTGTCTTGTGTGTTTCTGTGCTCTCTTTATATATACAGTGGGGAGAACAAGTATTTGATACACTGCTGATTTTGCAGGTTTTCCCACTTCCAAAGCATGTAGAGGTATGTAATTTTTATCATAGGTATACTTCAACTGTGAGAGACGGAATCTAAAACAAAAATCCAGAAAATCACATTGCATGATTTTTAAGTAATTTATTTGCATTTTATTGCATGACATAAGTATTTGATCACCTACCAACCAGTAAGAATTCCGTCTCTCACAGACCTGTTAGTTTTTCTTTAAGAATCCCTCCTGTTCTCCACTCAGTACCTCTATTAACTGCACCTGTTTGAACTCCTTACCTGTATAAAAGACACCTGTCTACACACTCAATCAAACAGACTCCAACATCACCACAATGGCCAAAATCAGAGAGGGTGTAAGGACATCAGGGATAAAATTGTAGGCCTGAACAAGCCTGGGATGGGATACAGGACAATAGGCAAGCAGCTTGGTGAGAAGGCAGAAACTGTTGGCCCAATTATTAGAACATGGAAGAAGTTCAAGATGACGGTCAATCACCCTCGGTCTGGGGCTCCATGCAAGATCTCACCTCGTGGGGCATCAATGATCATGAGGAAGTTGAGGGATCAGCCCAGAACTACACGGCAGGACCTGGTCAATGACCTGAAGAGAGCTGGGACCACAGTCTCAAAGAAAACCATTATTAACACACTACGCCGTCATGGATTAAAATCCTGCAGCACACACAAGTTCCCCCTGCTCAAGCCAGGGCATGTCCAGGCCCTTCTGAAGTTTGCCAATGACCATCTGGATGATCCAGAGCAGGATTGGGAGAAGATCATGTGGTCTGATGAGACAAAAATAGAGCTATTTGGTCTAAACTCCACTCGCCGTGTTTGGAGGAAGAAGAAGGATGAGTACAACCCTAAGAACACCATCCAAACCATGAAGCATGGAGGTGGAAACATCATTCTTTGGGGATGCTTTTCTGCAAAGGGGACAGGACGACTGCATCGTATTAAGGGGAGGATGGAAGGGGCCATGTATCGCAAGATTTTGGCCAACAACCTCCTTCCCTCAGTAAGATGGGTCGTGGCTGGGTCTTCCAGCATGACAACAAAGAGTGGCTCCGTAAGAAGCATCTCAAGGTCCTGGAGTGGCCTAGCCAGTCTCCAGACCTGAACCCAATATAAAATCTTTGGAGGGAGCTGAAAGTCCGTATTGCCCAGCGACAGCCTTGGAACCTGAAGGATCTGGAGAAGGTCTGTATGGAGGAGTGGGCCAAAATCCCTGCTGCAGTGTATGCAAACCTGGTCAAGAACTACAGGAAACGTATGATCTCTGTAATTGCAAACGAAGGTTTCTGTACCAAATATTAAGTTCTGCTTTTCTGATGTATCAAATACTTATGCCATGCAGTAAAATGCAAATGAATTACTTAAAAATCATACAATGTGATTTTCTGGATTTTTGTTTTAGATTCCGTCTCTCACAGTTGAAGTGTACCTATGATAAAAATTACAGACCTCTACATGCTTTGTAAGTAGGAAAACCTGCAAAATCGGCAGCGTATCAAATACTTGTTCTCCCCACTGTATGTGGAAAGGATTTAAATCTTCTGAGGATGGTACACTTTGTCTAATCGAATCCAATTTTGTTAACCCTGGTAATACCTTGCCCTTCTGACTCCACATTGGAGAAATTCAACTTCCCTTTTGATGAGCTGAGGTGATTTGATCAAGTGTGAAATGCTCTATCGAGGCACAGTTGATCCTTGATTGCGATACAGTTTTGGAAACCTTGAACATTCAACTTAATTATCATCCAGAAATAACCTTTAAAGTAGGCCTACACAAGATTAACTTAGTGTTTGCTGTTTTAACACAGATTTCTACAGAGATGTTTTGTTTTTACACAGCTTTGAACCAATGTTTTTTTTTTCATTCAGTGTCCTAGTTCAGGTAAATATGCAATGAAAACACCAATGTGGGAATCTGTGTCCAAACAATGCACAAACAGTGCATAATTTTGTATTTGTAAAATTATTTTGGGGTGATATGAAGGTAGAGTTACTGTAGTTGGCAAAATCATAATAATAATAATATATAATATATCCCATTTAGCAGACGCTTTTGTCCAAAGCGACTTACAAGTCGGCTGGGGCCACTACTGCATATGGGTGGCCCCAGTGGGAATCGAACCCACGACGCTTGGCGTTGCAAGCGCCATGCTCTACCGACTGATCATATTGCATGCAATGATTATTAGCCGGTTAGACAGAGCGTCGGCCATCAGGTACAGCTGTACACAGTGTCTCCAATGGGATACATTTTTTATTTTTATTTAACTTGTCAAGTCAGTTAAGAACAAATTCTTATTTTCAATAACAGCCTAGGAACAGTGGGTTAACTGCCTGTTCAGGGTCAGAACAACAGATTTGTAACTTGTCAGGTCAGGGGTTTGAACTTGTAACCTTCTGGTTCCTAGTCCACCGCTCTAATCACTAGGCTACCCTGCCACCCCAATGAAAACTCAATAGCATGTATGGTCTTGCTTTCTCATAAGCAGGTTAGACCTCGCTCGGATTCACTCAAGATGTGTTTGGTTTTCGCCAGGCATCTGTCCGTAGAACATTCTTCCAAGAGTCTTGATGATCATCCAAGTGCTTCCAATTTTTTTTGTTTTTTGTTGATGAGATGGGTCCCATTATGTCTGGTGAAAACCAAACATTGTATTCCACAGTAAGAACCTCATACCAACAGTCAAGCAGGTGGTAGTGTGATAGATTGTGGATGCTTTGCTGCCTCAGGACCGAGATGACTTGCCATAGAAGGAAACATAAATTCTGCTATGTATCAGAGAATTGTCTGTCCATCTGTCTGTGAGCTGAAGCGCAGCTGGGTCATGCAGCAAGACAATTATCAAAAACAGACAATCAAGTCTACATGAAAATGGTTTTAAATCAACACATTTTTAGTTTTGGAATGGCTGAGTCAAGGTCCAGACTCAATCCCAATTTAGATGTTGTGGCAGAACTTGAAACAAGCAGTTCATGCTTGAAAACCTACAAATGTCACTGAGTTAAAGCAGTTATGCATGCAAGAGTGGACAAAATTCCTCCACAGCGATGTGAGAGACTGATCAACAACTACAGGAAGCATTTGTGTTATTATGGTGTTATTGACTGTATGTTTGTTTATTCCATGTGTAACTCTGTGTTGTTGTTTGTGTCGCACTGCTTTGCTTTATCGTGGCCAGGTCGCAGTTGTAAATGAGAACTTGTTCCCAACTGGCCTACCTGGTTAACTAAAGGTGAAATAAAAAAAAATACAAACATTTGGTTGCAGTCATTGCAGCTAAAGGTTATTGAGTGTAAGGGGGAAATTACTTTTACACACAAGGGAATTTTGTTGTTTTTAGTAAACTCAGGTTCCCTTTATTTAATATTAGGTTTTGGTTGAAGATCTGATAACATTGAGTATCAAAAATATGCAAAAATAGAGAAAATCAGAAAGTGGGCAAATACTTATTCACTGCACTGTACGTTCCTGTAAAAATTGGCACAGAAGTTGTCAATTGTCTTAGGGACATCAGAGATCATATCATTCCCTTGAACTGTTGAGTAGTGTTACTTTTAGAGTTAAATATATCCAGCCTGAAAAAATAAGCAGAGTTCTGCTCTCCTTCTTCAAGCCATTTTTTCATTGATCTGAATGAAGCACCTCCTGCCTTAACCTTGTCAATTTCATCCAGTTTATTTTGTTGGTTAACTAACTTAGCTTTATCCATATCTGAAAGACGATTAGGAGGTCTCTGGAAGAGTGAGGTATTTCTTTATGTAACATTTTTCTCTTCTATCCTTCTGGTCTTTGCAAGAACGCTGCTATATTTTCTTAAATATTTACCAGTTTCAAACTTTAGAAGTTCCCAGTTTGTCATATATTAACTTTTTCTCTGGGCTTTATTCCAAAAATGTATTACTAAACCAGTGAAATTTGACTATTTCATGTTTTAATATGAACCTATTCAATTTCCGTTATGACGCTATGCATTGACTATCATTACAGGGCAATATTCACGCTTGTATGTGAATAGCTCTATGGTCTGTTACAGGTGTGTCAATAATTTGAAAATAAACCATTTCTTTAGCCCTCTGAATCCAGCCAATAGTTAATATGTGAACGTCTAGTATATGTTTTGTTACACCAGGTATAGGATCTCTCAAGAAGAAACTTCTCTCTCCATAAATCCACAAGATCAAACTTCTGCAGAAATAACTTTAGATTGGCATTCAGAGAAGTAGACTGCCACGGTGTCCACCTATCAAGATAATATCTAATGCAATATTAAAATCTCTACCTATTAAGAGTAACGAGCTGTGAAATGTAGAATATCAATATAAAATTAGATTTTCTACAGGCTCAAGGACAATTTTCTTGTTTTGAGTTGTTCCCATAAATATTGACAGTATCCAAAATCATTTGACTGAATTCAATAATAAAGAAAAAATATAATGACCTCTTGAAATACCAACAACCACACCATATGCATAGACCTTGAGTTCAAAAATCTAAATATACTTATAATTAACTGTTAATCAGCTTAATAAAAAATTAACTAGCTTTCAGTCAGCAACAGAAATACCCCTGAAGTAGCCATTTCCTATAAAATTACGACTGGGGTTTATATATGTCTTGGAATATTTACATTTCGGAGAATTTCTTAAACAATGGGTTAAAGTTATGTATTGTAACCCTAGGTGTAAAATAGTCAATAATGGCTACTTCTCAGAAACAAGTAAACTGTCAAGAGGAGTGAAACAAGGTTGTCCACCATCAGCATATCTATTTATTATGGCCATCGAAATGTTAGCTATTAAAATCAGATCTGACAATAATATCAAGGGCCTAGAAATCCACCGCTTAAAAACTTGAATGCTGATGATTCAGATCTCTCCACAGCCTCATAGATAATCTAACCTCTCTGGATTAGAACCAAATTATGATAAATGTACTATATTACATATTAGATCACAAAAAAGGACAACTTTTGCATTACCGTGTAGTTTACCAATAAAATGGTATGACGGTGAAGTGGACATTCTCACGCTGATTAACTCTTCAGTCATATCGCAGTTTACCTATTTGCTTACGGCCTTGCCTACACCTAGCGACTTGTTTTTTTAATTAGATGAAAGAAAGAATATTCCATTTGATTTGAAACGGCAAGCCAGACAAAATTAAACGGGCCTATTTATATTATGAATATGAATTCAGAGGGCAGAAATTATTAAACATTAAACTATTATACCTCTCCCTAAAGGTTTTAGTCATACAAAAGTTATACTTAAATCCAAACTGGTTCTCCAGCGCAGAAGTAAGAATGTCTCACCCCATGTTCAAGAATGGCCTTTTTTAACCTTCATTAAGATGACAACCATTCATTATTGGTTTCAGGTGTGATAGGCCAAGGCCAGAGTGACCCCAAGGGCCAAGACTGAGCAGCCCGGCAGCTAAGGATTGCTTTAATGGGTATCTCCTGACGTGGGCATGCTTTTAATACAGACTCCATTTATCATACAGTATTCCATATAAGGAATACATTTACATTTAAGTCATTTGGCAGACGCTCTTATCCAGAGCGACTTACAAATTGGTGAATTCACCTTATGACATCCAGTGGAACAGCCACTTTATCTAAATCTTTATCTAAATCATTTAAGGGGGGGTGAGAAGGATTACTTTATCCTATCCTAGGTATTCCTTAAAGAGGTGGGGTTTCAGGTGTCTCCGGAAGGTGGTGATTTACTCCGCTGTCCTGGCGTCGTGAGGGAGTTTGTTCCACCATTGGGGGGCCAGAGCAGCAAACAGTTTTGACTGGGCTGAGCGGGAACTGTACTTCCTCAGTGGTAGGGAGGCGAGCAGGCCAGAGGTGGATGAACGCAGTGCCCTTGTTTGGGTGTAGGGTCTGATCAGAGCCTGGAGGTACTGCGGTGCCGTTCCCTCACAGCTCCGTAGGCAAGCACCATGGTCTTGTAGCGGATGCGAGCTTCAACTGGAAGCCAGTGGAGAGAGCGGAGGAGCGGGGTGACGTGAGAGAACTTGGGAAGGTTGAACACCAGACAGGCTGCGGCGTTCTGGATGAGTTGTAGGGGTTTAATGGCACAGGCAGGGAGCCCAGCCAACAGCGAGTTGCAGTAATCCAGACGGGAGATGACAAGTGCCTGGATTAGGACCTGCGCCGCTTCCTGTGTGAGGCAGGGTCGTACTCTGCGGATGTTGTAGAGCATGAACCTACAGGAACGGGCCACCGCCTTGATGTTAGTTGAGAACGACAGGGTGTTGTCCAGGATCACGCCAAGGTTCTTAGCGCTCTGGGAGGAGGACACAATGGAGTTGTCAACCGTGATGGCGAGATCATGGAACGGGCAGTCCTTCCCGGGAGGAAGAGCAGCTCCATCTTGCCGAGGTTCAGCTTGAGGTGTTGATCCGTCATCCACACTGATATGTCTGCCAGACATGCAGAGATGCGATTCGCACCTGGTCATCAGAAGGGGGAAAGGAGAAGATTAATTGTGTGTCGTCTGCATAGCAATGATAGGAGAGACGCAATCCAAGCGTGGGCCGCGCCGGAGATGCCCAACTCGGAGAGGGTGGAGAGGAGGATCTGATGGTTCACAGTATCGAAGGCAGCCGATAGGTCTAGAAGGATGAGAGCAGAGGAGAGTTAGCTATAGCAGTGCGGAGCGCTCCGTGATACAGAGAAGAGCAGTCTCAGTTGAATGACTAGTCTTGAAACCTGACTGATTTGGATCAAGAAGGTCATTCTGAGAGAGATAGCGGGAGAGCTGGCCAAGGACGGCACGTTCAAGAGTTTTGGAGAGAAAAGAAAGAAGGGATACTGGTCTGTAGTTGTTGACATCGGAGGGATCGAGTGTAGGTTTTTTCAGAAGGGGTGCAACTCTCGCTCTCTTGAAGACGGAAGGGACGTAGCCAGCGGTCAGGGATGAGTTGATGAGCGAGGTGAGGTAAGGGAGAAGGTCTCCGGAAATGGTCTGGAGAAGAGAGGAGGGGATAGGGTCAAGCGGGCAGGTTGTTGGGCGGCCGGCCGTCTCAAGAAGCGAGATTTCATCTGGAGAGAGAGGGAGAAAGAGGTCAGAGCACTGGGTAGGGCAGTGTGAGCAGAACCAGCGGTGTCGTTGACTTAGCAAACGAGGATCGGATGTCGTCGACCTTCTTTTCAAAATGGTTGACGAAATCATCTGCAGAGAGGGAGGAGGGGGGATTCAGGAGGGAGGAGAAGGTGGCAAAGAGCTTCCTAGGGTTAGAGGCAGATGCTTGGAATTTAGAGTGGTAGAAAGTGGCTTTAGCAGCAGAGACAGAGGAGGAAAATGTAGAGAGGAGGGAGTGAAAGGATGCCAGGTCCGCAGGGAGGCGAGTTTTCCTCCATTTCCGCTCGGCTGCCCGGAGCCCTGTTCTATACAGACCTTATGAAAGTTGCACAGTATACCCTTAATTGTGTAATAAATCAAATCTAGTGATACATAACTTGACATTTCTGCCATCCATTGTGACATTGTGGGAGGATAACCAACCTTCCAATTAATGGCAATGTATTTCTTAGCCGCTATAAATGCTAGGTTACACAGTTTCTTCTGATAACAGTCTCCAGTATCAACATTTCCAAGCAAACAAAAACAGGCACTATATGTGGACATGCTGAGATAAAAGAACATACTCTTTGCCAGAATTCATCCACCCTTCACAAGAAAATAACATGGTCAAATATGCCCCCTTTTGTGCTTTACACCTCCAGCAGAATAATGCAATTTCTGAATGCATGATATTCAGGTTAACTTGCATATACAGTGGCAAGAAAATGTATGTGAACCCTTTGGAATTATCTGGTTTTCTGCATAAATTGGTCATAAAATTTGATCTGATCTTCATCTAAGTCACAACAACAGACAAACACAGTCTGCTTAAACTAATAACACACAAATTATTGTGTTTTTCTTGTCTATTTTGAATACATCATTTAATTAAACATTCACAATGTAGGTTGGAAAAACCCTAGGCTTTCTCCAAAAGCTAATTGGAATCAGGAGTCTGCTAACCTGGAGTACAATCATTGAGATGAGATTGGAGATGTTGGTTAGAGCTGCCCTGCCCTATAAAAACACTCACAAAATGTGAGTTTGCTATTCACAATAAGCATTGCCTGATGTGAACCATGCCTTGAACAAAATACATCTCAGAAGAGATGAACTTCTTCGTGATCGGTGTCCCTTCCAAGGGACAGTTGAGCTAACGTAGGCTTATGCGATTAGCATGAGATTGTAAGTAAACAAGAAAATTTCCCAGGACATAGACATATCTGATATTGGCAGAAAGCTTGAATTCTTGTTAATCTAACTGCACTGTCCAATTTACAGTAGCTAATACAGTGAAATAATACCATGCTATTGTTTGAGGAGAGTGTACAGTTTTGATCATGAAAAGTTATTAATAAACAAATTACGGACATTTGGGATGTCTTGATACAATTACTTTAACAGAAATGCAATGGTTCCTTGGATCAGTCTATAACGTTGCACATACACTGTGCAATCTAGTGGCCAAATTCTAAATTGTAGCTGGGCTGGAATAATACATCATGTCCTTTTTCTTGCATTTCAAAGATGATTGTACAAAAAAAAAACAAAGGAACGGTTGTTTTTTTCTACGTATTATCTTTTACCAGATCTATTGTGTTACATTCTCCTACATACCTTTCACATTTCCACAATCTTTGAAGTGTTTCCTTTCAAATGGTACCAGGAATATGCATATCCTTGCATCACAGCCTGAGTTACAGGCAGTTAGATTTGGGTATGTCGTTTTAGGCAAAAATTGATAAAAAGGGGTGGATCCTTCATTTAAGCAGACTGTGTTTGTGTATTGTTGTGAATTAGACTCCAGGTAATTCCAAAGGGTTCACATACTTTTTCTTTCCACTGTAGTACATTCTATGGATGATCTTAAACTGCAGTCATTTATGTCTGAGATTATATGAACATGACTGGGCATATCTGTATCTATTCATCATCATCAATAGTGTCTCCCTGCTCGTCCACACATTTTTATTTGACATGTTTTGTGTCATCGGGAAAAGCCACTATCAACCCATGATACAGTTTGTAAATCAACTTCAGAGGTTTGTCTGACTGCTTTAAAATAATTTGTATCTTGAAGCTTCTTGCCTGTCCAGCTGTACTGAGAGATAAAAGTGTTGTATCTGCAAAAGCTCCCCTCTGCGCAGTATCAGACTGGTCTTCCCTGACTGCCTGACCCTGCTGAGTCCCCTTGTCACCATCTGATACTGCTCAGATGAGGCATGTCAAAGAATTACCTTGGTGTGCATTTATACATTATATTATCCAAGAAAACAATCAATGGTTCAATAATTGAAAGTACCATTATTCCCAGATCACAGACAGTAGCCGACCCATCAACTCAAGATGGAACTTTGTACCCATTCACTGATTGTTATAATATATTGCAAAATTCACATGAGCTCCATAGACAGATCTTACCTGGCTGTCTGACCCTGCTGGGAAACCTGTCATCCTGCTAAGACATGATGAGCATAGTGTTGTGTACTGACTGTGCACCATGACAGCCTGTAGAGCTGTTACAACCGTATCAGTGTGAAAAGTAGGGAGTTAGCTGGGGAAACTGATAGATCAATAACGTTACATTGCTATACTGACTAATAAAAACTCACATTACGTCGGAATATATATCTCTTTAATCGTTTGGCCGCTTGTTTCATTGTTTGATTCAGGTCTGGTGTGATTGAGTCAAAAATAATAGCTAAAGTTAGTGAGCTAGCAAGCTAACGTTTGCCAACTTTTGCCTAGCTCTAGCTAATGGTACATCATAACATTTACTTCGGTATACAGTGCCCTCCACTAATATTGGAACCCTTGGTAAATATGAGCAAAACAGGCTGTGAATTGTTTTGTTGTTGCTGTTTATGCTTATGGTCTTTCATTCAAAATGTTCACAAAAATCAGTAAAATTATTGAGAGAAAAAATGTATAATAAATGTGATTCATATTTCTCTCCGAAACATGTGCGCCACAATTATTGGCACCCTAGAAATTCTTATGAGTAAATCTAACTGAAGTATATTCCCATGCATATTTTACATTTTTACCTGAGTGATTAGGAATGCGTAAGTGGTAAGCCATGACTTCCTGTTTCACCGGGGTATAAATAGGAGGTGACATACAGGCCAAGTTCCCATATTTATCCATCGCTATGGGAAAGACCCGAGAATACAGTAATGTTGTGCAACAAAATGTAGCTGGGCTGCACAAATCAGGAAATGCTTAAAATAACATAGTGCAAAGGTTGAAAATGCCTATTTGTTGAATAATAGTGAAAACTATGAAATAACACACATCAAAATTTTGAAATAACACATATGGAATCATGTGGTAACCAAAAAAGGGTTAAACAAATCTACATATATTTTATACTTTAGATTCTTCTTCACCCTTTGCCTTGATGACAGCTTTGCTTTGTTGGCATTCTCTCAACCAGCTTCATGAGGTAGTCATCTAGAAAAACCCTTGAATGAGAAGGTGTGTCCAAACTTTTGACTGGTACTCTATATTTGAGAAAAAAATATTCGTTTTATGTTATAAGAATGTATTTTTTCTTTCATTTATTCTACTTTAATTGAAGGTTGGATTTGTGTGAATTTTTAAATGAAAGACCAAGAGGATAAACAATAAAGACGTTTTATCACTGCCCATTTTGCTCATATTTGCCAAGGGTGCCAAAATTAGTGGAGAGCACTGTATACATTGTATCTGTCCCTAACAATATAAACAAAATCATACCGCTGCATTTAGCCTGTACAAAATATATTTCAGCCAGTTCTGAAGTTATATGTTGCTGTAATAAATAATGCATGCAAATATCTTTTGTCCTAGTCAATTTTGACTAAGATTAATGTGTTTCTCTATTATGTTATAGGACTACTGTTACGATTTACTAGGAGTGGTGGGTGGGATCAGGCGCAGAGAGCAGGGTTCAGTAGATTGTCAAATTTATTCTCCGGCACATCAAAACGGTCACGCCAAACACAGGGCGCATACAATTTACCAGCCCAAACAACAGGACCATTGTCCTGTCCTGCTAAGCTTTCAAAATGTAAAGAATACTTTTGGGTGTCAGGGAAAATGTATGGGGTAAAAAGTATATATAAATTCTTTCGGAATGTTGTGATGTACAAGTTGTCAAAAATATAAATGATCAAGTAAAGTACAGGTACCCAAACAAACTTCTTAAGTAGTACTTTCAAGTATTTTATTAAGTGGTCAATTGTTTGGATCAGTGTTGATTTTGTCAGCAAAAATAGTGACTAAAATATTTCCAAACATTCCAAATATTCAGCAGTGGCAATTAACTGCCTAAATAGACCAAGAACAAACTATCGGCTAAAATATTTTTTATTTCAGTTTCCTAAAACGAGATATCCCTAAATTATCTCTGCACAAGGTGCTTTGCAAAATTAAAAAAAATAGCAGCATTGATTTAAATAGTGATGCCACAGTCTACATCTGTTTTTCTCTTCCTTGTGTACAGCAGTAGGTTTCTCGTGTATAGCAGTAGGAGTTTCTAGTCTTGCTCACTCCTCTCACTTTCCCAACTGCATTTCATAGCCAGTTTCGGTGGGGACAAGTCTCAGTCTTGGCCTGAGAGAAAACGTCTTGGTTCCAGCTCTTACCGTTCAAAAGATATGACCCATGTTTCCGGCGCTATGTTTTGGTGGGTCCCATTTTCATTTTTAAATTACAGACATAAGAGTACCAGACCCGGCCACAGGGATGGCTAACTCTCGAGGTCCCGTGGATCACTACGGAATTAAGTAAATCTGCATTCAGGTTTTTTGCGCCCCATGTATGAAATGATCTGCAGCACTCTGCACCATGATGCTCTGGGGCCTCTAGGGCAGTTCAGGTTGTACATTTTGTATAACTTGTGCATATGCAGGGCTCTCTTGAAAAATAGGTTTTAGTCTCAATGTGATTTCACTGTCAAAATAAAGGTACGAAAAAAGAAGGTAATAAAGGATTGTGATTTCTTTTACAACGATGGCATTTCAGTGATTGTGCCATTAACCGCATAATAAGAATTTGCTGAGATAGTCTTTACTTCCATGTGAACTTAATTTCAGTATCTACACTGAAAGGTGCTGTCCAGAACATAAAGGGGTTATTCAGCTGTCCCCATAGGATGACCTGTTGAAGAACATTTTCTGTTTTCAGATAGAACCCTTTTGGGTTCCATGTACAACCCTTACCCCCAGGGGGCTATACATGGAATCCAAAAGGGTTCGACCTGGAACCAAAAAGTTTTTATATATATATATATCTAGTGTCACGCCCTGGCCATAGTTTACTTTGTATGTTTCTATGTTTTGGTTGGTCAGGGTGTGATCTGAGTGGGCATTCTATGTTGGATGTCTTGTTTGTCTATTTCTGTGTTTGGCCTGATATGGTTCTCAATCAGGGGCAGGTGTTAGTCATTGTCTCTGATTGGGAACCATATTTAGGTAGCCTGGGTTTCACTGTCTGTTTGTGGGTGATTGTTCCTGTCTCTGTGTTTTGCACCAGAGAGGGCTGTTTTCGGAGGTTTGTTATTTTGTTAGTTTATCGTTTCCGTATTTAATAAAATGAATCAAAACTACGCTGCATTTGGTCCGCTCCTCCTTCCGATAACGAAAGCCGTGACATCTAGAACCAAAAAGGGTCATTTTATGGGAACAGCCAAAGAACCCTTTTGGAACCATTTTCTGTAAGAGTGTATACTTTCTTTCCGAACTGTCACCATCACATCAGGCCTTTAACAGTTTTTCCCGGTGGCTAAGACACGTTCAATTAAACTTTTAATGGAACTCCATCATAACCTAATGACCACAACAGTATTATTTTTTGTAAAACTGTAAGTCATTACTCGTTGCTTTCACACAAAAATCTAATGCTAAGCACATTTTTTGCAAAACAGTAAACACAACTCACTACAAAGACGCAAAACTCATGTCAAATGTTTTAACATTCGGTGACAGCTGATTCAAATTACTCCTGTGAATGTGAACATCTTCTGTGCACGTGCACACTTCTTTACACAAATGTTCACTGAGCAATCAGTCCTTACTCATGCATTATAGAGATCACTCACCTCTGACTTACTGTTTGCAAGAATGGACCAAGTAAGAGGCCGAGGGCAAGGACAAAGGAGAGGTAGAGGGGCCCATAGAGGAAGAGGGGTTCAGATGTGTGGAGGTGGAACGTTTATAATTACCATCCACATGACCAGATGTTCCTACTAGATAGAAAGAAAACCGGTTATATGGCAATCACTGCAGAGGACTGTCAAGCCGTGCAAGGAGATGTTTTCCTCACTGAATTGCAAGGGAAAAGATCCAGGGTGATGTTGATGAAAACATGAATGGACCAAATGTAGTGTATACTGTATTGGTGTTGACTTTTCTACATTGCTTTGTCTTTGCAGTGATTTTATAGCCTGGTGTATTTTATTTTGATTATCTGTTTATATACTGTACAGCATCACTGCATTTGTGAAGGACAACATATTCATGCTCTTCAGTGACATTCTTTCTATATTGGTCATCTTTGGTTAAATCATTTTCGGAAAACAAAATACAACCCATGCTGTGATAATATATTTACTCGTCTTTTATGGTGCATACTATGATTATAGTATCAACAAATGGCACAGAAATATGAAAGAGGGTTAACCATGTTAGAGTATATTGATAGTTGTAATTAGTATTTATTGGGCCATCGTGTAACGATTTATTGAAATCACTTTTCATTAGATAACAAGTTGTATGTTTTGATGGAGGTAGTTAATTTTGTGTCATGTATTTAATGTTTTGAGAGTCTTAATGCATTTTTGAAAATTAAATGTGTCATTTTGGCCAAAGTGTTTCAGTTTTGGGCTGCATGTTAATTGTTTAGAAAATGTTAATTCTGTTTGGACACATTTTATCAAGAAAAACTGCAATTTGCTACATTGCTATATTATTAGAGAATAACTATGATATTTAAGTCAATGCGTTGATATTGAGTCTCCCTTTCTCTCCACAGTACTCTGCTCAGCCCAGCATTCAGCTCAACCTGAGACTCGGCAGGTGAATGGCCTCGTGGGAATGGTTTTCTATTTTCCAGAAAGGGTGTTCAACTCTGGCAGTTTACTTTATGGAGGTCTTGGCACTATTGCACAGGTGTACCCTGGTAAACAAAGTAATACCAACCTTGAGAAGAGATATAAAAACCGCCTTCACTGGAACAATGTTACTGGAGTCTTCACTTTGTCAGACCTACAAATAGATGATTCTGGGGTTTATACTGCGGAGAATACAGATGAAGGGAAGACAAAACATACATTTCAGCTGACTGTGTACTGTAAGTGTGTGTGTGTGCTGTAAATTACAACATCATTAAAGTGGCAATCAGCAGTAGAAACAATACTAAAGCTGTCACCTTTTGGTTTGGTAAAAAGCTGAGGGATGGGTCTGGAGAAATGTAACCACTCTCAAATTCATAGACCGAGCAATGGATTCAAGGACTGATCAGCCACCATGTAAAAAATTATAGTGTGTAGATAGATAGTGTTTGTTTACAATTTCTTTGTTTACAAACTCCGGAGTAAAACGTTTTATGGGTTCTAAGCTCAACAAGCATTTATAAATATTCTTCAAGAATCAATGGGTCCATTTCATTCATTTCTAAGTCCAAAAATGAATGTAGCAACTGCTCTTTGCTATTTAAAGATAAAATCCATTTCACTAATTCACATTTTTTCATTATTTGTCTTCCAGATGTTCTGTCCAAACCTCAGGTGACAGTCCATGATAACATCTCCTGTAGCGTGGTGTGTTCTGTGGAGAACGGGAGAGAGGTGACCCTGTCCTGGTACAAAGGAGGGAAGATACTCAACCAGACCAGCAGCCCTGACCACAACATCACCCTCTCTATACCTCTCAAGGTGGATGTACAGACCAGAGACTCTTACAGATGTGAGGCTGCCAACCCAGGCAGCAAGGAGGCAGCTGTTGTTCCACATTCCTGTATAGAGAGTGATCCCTTCAAGGTGACAGGTAAACACATGTACAGTAGCAATGTTACATTGCAGATATCCAGACAATACCAACTTCTATATGAAACAACAAGTATGGTAGAGTTCATTTTATGAAACGAAATGTTTCAATTAAAATATTTTTTTCTCTCTTTTTAATTTAGATGGTGATGAGAGGACTCGAGGTTATCTTATTATTGCTGTGATCTGCGTTTTGGTTGCCTCGGGACTTGTTGGACTTGCAATCTATCTTAAGAAGAGGAGAAACGGACACTCACATGCAGGTATTTAGCTTTTTACAGGGTGAGGTCATTCTCCTTGTCAAATTCAAAACATGTTGTGCACAACCTTTTTGAATTATCATGGATAGTGTTTTGGAAAAGGTAAGAAATGTTTGCCTGAACAACGGATGCAGGTCAAATGAATTGGCGTATCTTCCACACTTCCTCTGCTTGGTCAGACAGTTGCATTGTCTCAGACCACTTCTCTAAATGTTGATGAAGCAGAAGGCACACACATACAAGCACAGTCTGACAATCATTACTTTATAGCTTCTCTGGTGCCAAAACGACAGCGAGCACAGACACAGGAATCCATAGTTGTCACGTTTTGACCTTAGTTTCTTTTTTTATGTCTTTGTGTTAGGTTGGTCAGGGCGTGAGTTGGGGTGGGTTGTCTAGGTTCATTTTTCTATGTTATATTTTCTACGTGTTTGGCCTAGTATGGTTCTCAATCAGAGGCAGGTGTCGTTCGTTGTCTCTGATTGAGAATCATACTTAGGTAGCCTTTTCCCACCTGCGTTTTGTGGGTGATTATCTTCTGTTTAGTGTGTCTGCACCAGACAGAACTGTTTCGGTTTCATTTTTTTGTTCTCTTGTTGTTTTTTGTCAAGTGTTCCGTTCTATTAACTATCATATACACTTACGACGCTGCGCATTGGTCCGATCTCTCATACTCCTCGTCAGAGGAAAAATGAATGCCGTTACAGAATCACCCACCAACCAAGGACCAAGCAGCGTGGTATCGGGCAGCAGCAATAGCTGGACTCCTGGACATGGGAGGAGGTTTTGGACGGAAAGGGACCCTGGGCACAGGCTGGGGAATATCGCCGCCCCAAGGCAGAGCTGAAGGCAGCAAAAGCTGAGCGGTGGCAATATGAGAAGGTAGCACGGCAGCGCGACATGCACGAGAGGCAGCCCCCAAATTTTTTGGGGGGGGGGCACACGGGGAGGGTGGCAGAGTCAGGTTGGAGACCTGAGCCCCTCCTCGTGCTTACTGGAAGAATCACAGTACTGGTCAGGCACCGTGTTATGCGGTCAAGTGCACGGTGTCGCCAGTACGCGCTCATAGCCCAGGGGGCTATAGGCCAGCCCCCGCAAGTGCCATGCGAGAGTGGGCATCCAGCCAGGGCATGTTGTGCCAGCCCAGCGTGTTTGGTCTCCGGTACGCTGTTTCGCCCAGGGTATCCTGCGCCGGCTCTGCGTGCTGTGTCTCCGAGGCGCTGGGAGGGTGCAGTGCGTTCTATGCCTGCGCTCTGTCCGTGCCGGGCGAATGTGGGTATTGAGCCTAAAGGAGAGGCGCGAGTGGTACCAGATCTCCAGTGCTCACCCACAGCCTGGTTCAACCTGTGCCTGCACTCTGGATGGTCCGGGCTAAAATGGTGATCCAGCCGGGAGGAGTGGTGCCAAGGCTGTGCACCTGGGCTCCAGTGCTCCCCCACAGCCCGGTCCATCCGGTGCCTCCTCCAAGCACCAGGCCTCCTGAAGGTCTTCCCGGCCTGGTGGGTCCTGTGGCAGCCCCACGCATCAGGCTGTCTCTCCGTCTCCTCCCTCCAGGTCCGCCCATCTGTCCTGAGCTGCCAGAGCCACCCGTCTGTCCTGAGCTGCCAGAGCCGCCCGTCAGCCAGGAGCTGCCGGAGCCGCCCGTCACCCGGCGCTTCCAGAGTTGCCTTTCACGTCGGTCCGTGTGGCGACGCACAATTGGCCTAGCGTCGTCTGGGTTAGGGAGGGTTTGGCCGGAAGGGATATCCTTGTCTCATTGCGCACCAGTGACTCCTTTGGCGGGCCGGGAGCAGTGAGCGCTAACCAAGGTTGCCAGGTGCACGGTGTTTCCTCCGACACATTGGTGCGGCTCGCTTCCGGGTTGGATGCGCTGTGTTAAGAAGCAGTGCGGCTTGGTTGGGTTGTGTATCGGAGGACGCATGACTTTCAACCTTCGTCTCTCCCAAGCCCGTACGGGAGTTTTAGCAATGAGACAAGATAGTAGCTACTAACAATTGGATACCACGAATCAAAAAGGGGGTGATTATTATCTGTTTAGTGTGTCTGCACCAGACAGAACTGTTTAGTTTTTTTTTGTTCTCTTGTTGTTTTTTGTCATTAAATGTTCCGTTCTATTAAATACCATGAACACTTACACGTTGCATATTGGTCCTGTAGCTCCCTTCAGTAACCACGAGCACAACCGTTCCTTGATTTTAACATGCGGCTTTATTCTGTAGTTTTAGTCAGAATTATCACCTTCCGTGAGAACTATAAAGTAAATGAAAAATACAGTACAACCTTATCTTACGAGTGACTTATTAGCTTGGTATAACTCTGAAGTGCTTACATGCCTAACAGTTTAACCGGCGTTATAACGGGTTCAGATTAAACACATGAATAAAGGAAAAAATACCTCATTGGCTGCTTATTACAGAAGGGAGGAAATCAAACTTCACACGTATTAGTCCTGGCATGAATTCACACTTCATCCTAACATACACTCTTCAACCTTTATGAACTACACCCAATGACATGACAACTTAGCTAATGCAGCGCGGGATTGCCTTCCCTCCAAAAGTGTGTTGCTACAATAAGGATCCCCGTTACAGCAGTATTAGCTACGTGGTTCCGCTTGTATTATCATTTCCCCCACACAGCGGACACGTAAACAATTCAAACAAAAGACAACGACATAACCTGTAAGTCTACCTGTCAGTTACAGGTCCGATCTCTCATACTCCTCGTCAGAGGAAGACGAATGCCGCTACAATAGTAACATGAGTCCTTAGTGTTTGTAGAACCTGTGTTGGGGATGAGCATGTGTGCATATATGTCAGTTACTACCACCCACACTGTATATTTCATTTACTTTATTTGCCTTTATAGATTCACCTGAAAGAGAGCAAGATGACGTTCAGTATGCAGAGATAACTCACATTAAACCAGCAGAAAACCAGGTTAGTAATTATATTACAGGCTGATAAACATAGGAGATGCAATACAGCTGCTTTAGCAGCCCTCATGTCTACAACTGTTGGCTTTATCTCTGTGTCAGTGGGTTCATGTGGTATTGAGTTGCACAGACCACCTGAGTTTGATAACCGGCCTGATGTCATTGCAACCAGTTTTGCCCAAATGAAATGCTTATGTTGGACAATTAGAAGAGTAATGCCTTTGATCTTCCTATGTCTTTTACAGTATTTGCCAAGTCTGTTGATTTTTAAGCTTGGCTTCATGGTTCCTCCCACTAGATTTAGGAATGATTCTAGATGTGTTGACTGTTGAGTTACCTACTGCAGAACAGTGAGAATAAACAACAGAGCATCAGACTTGTCTTGTCTCCTTCTTCTGGTACAAAGTATCTGATGACAAAACATATGATCCTTTATTCTTTCCTACCCCCTTTCATTGTCCCTCTCAATCCTTTCTTCCCTCCCTCCCTCTCCCATTCTAGGAGGAGCAAACAGGTATACCAGGACTGGAGTCACTTAGAGACAACCCTGACCAGACAGTTTATTATACACTCCAGGTACGTCACATGGCTGCCAACGAGGATGTTGACACTGCATGAAGGAGAGAGAGAACAGGAAGTTAATGAGAGGGTGACATGATAATCCACATCCAAGAGAAGGCGTTACATCCTAAAGAGGACGTTAAGACAAAATTATAGTCAATATTCATTTTAGAAAACTTCATGGAGACAGTTGTTCCTGAAGACAATTACCATTTAACCAATGCGCTTTTGTCATTTCAGTCATTTCAGACTTCCTTTGTTGGTCATTCTGTTATGTACTTGAGTGAAGACCCAAAAGCGGTTTTAACAGAAACAGAGTTCTTTTAATGAAAAAACAGGAATGGCATAGATCCTCTTCCGACGTTGTCAATGGAACAAAAGATAGTTAGTAGAGTGCAGGATGCACCTGCCAGGCAGACTCCGACAGGATAGGACTAGGTGGAAGCAAACGAGACGATAGCTTGCTTCTGGCATGAGAAACACAAACGAGAATCTGACACCGAAAGTAGCAGGAACAGAGAGAGAAATAGAGACCTAATCAGAGGGAAAAAGGGAACAGGTGGGGAAAGGGTGAATGAGCTAGTTAGGGGAGATGAGGAACAGCTGGAGAAGGAGAGAAAGAGAAGGTAACCTAATAAGACCAGCAGAGAGAGACAGAGTGAAGAGAAAGGACAGGAACAGACATAATAAGACATGACACATTCTCACTGTCTTTTGTTGAATTGAGCCTTGATGAGATTCACTGATGCAAACAAATTAAATAACTATGCCTAGGGTTATTAGTAGGATGGTCCCTCTTTTCAAGTGCCCAATGTATAGGTTAAAACAAATGGAACCTCTTTAATACAATTCACTAGTGTGTTTGCTATGCTACTGCTGTGCCAAAGCTTCTTTTCAGTTCTGTCTGTTCTGTTGTTTAAATGTAGGTGCCTCCCCTGTATCTTTTTATAGCTGGTCATTGTTTAGCTTGCCAGTGGATAGCAGCTGTGTACATAAAAAGCAGATGTTTGGTGAGATAAAGCCACCTATTCCTCAGCATAATGGCTATTAGGCTCTGTTGGAAACCACCATATAGATTATGTTGAAACACTTCTGAGTGGTAGATCTTGATTTGCCTTTTGACTCAGAAAGTGTTCTTGGTTGACATTTTACTCTCACAAAATGCAATCGTGATTAAGTGTAGTTCAGATCTTGCTTTGACAACAACTGTGTTCACGCAGTTTGAATGTACCAGAGTCACAGTTTAGTTTATTATGATGGACCACTTATTGCTTGTCCTTATCTACACAGTATTTAGCTCAACAGGATATCCTGTTGGGGCTAGGGAGCACAAGGACTTCCCTAAAGGGAACACCCCCTCCCATTCAGCTGAAAAAAATATTCTTTAGAAATATTTAACTTTCACAAGTCCAATACAGCAAATGAAAGATAAACATCTTGTTAATCTACCCATTGTGTCCGATTTTTTAAAATGTTTTATAGTGAAAACACAACATTTATTTATGTTAGATGACCACCAAATTGAAAAACACACAGAGCGATATTTCACAGTCACAAAAGCATAAATATAGATAAAATGAATCACTAACCTTTGATTATTTCCATCAGATAACACTCATAGTACATCATGTTTTACATGTATTGTGTGTTTTGTTCGATAATGTGCATATATATATATACACTGCTCAAAAAAATAAAGGGAACACTAAAATAACACATCCTAGATCTGAATGAAGGAAATATTCTTATTAACTACTTTTTTCTTTACATAGTTGAATGTGCTGACAAGAAAACCACACAAAAATGATCAATGGAAATCAAATTTATCAACCCATGGACGTCTGTATTTGGAGTCACACTCAAAATTAAAGTGGAAAACCACACTACAGGCTGATCCAACTTTGATGTAATGTCCTTAAAACAAGTCAAATGAGGCTCAGTAGTGTGAGGTGGCGGATGGTCTCCTGAGGGATCTCCTCCCAGACCTGGACTAAAGCATCCGCCAACTCCTGGACAGTCTGTGGTGCAACGTGGCGTTGGTGGATGGAGTGAGACATGATGTCCTAGATGTGCTCAATTGGATTCAGGTCTGGTGAACGGGCGGGCCAGTCCATAGCATCAATGCATTCCTCTTGCAGGAACTGCATTAGGAGGAACCCAGGACGAACCGCACCAGCATATGGTCTCACAAGGGGTCTGAGGATCTCATCTCGGTACCTAATGGCAGTCAGGCTACCTCTGGCGAGCACATGGAGGGCTGTGCGGCCCCCCAAAGAAATGCCACCCCACACCATGACTGACCCACTGCCAAAACGGTCATGCTGGAGGATGTTGCAGGCAGCAGAACGTTCTCCACGGCGTCTCCAGACTCTGTCACGTTTGTCACATGCTCAGTGTGAACCTGCTTTCATCTGTGAAGAGCACAGGGCGGCAGTGGCGAAAACATCAGCCAGGAAGCATAGGAACTGAGAAGTGGTCTTTGGTCACCACCTGCAGAACCCCTCCTTTACTGGGAGTGTCTTGCTAATTGCCTATAATTTCCACCTGTTGTCTATTCCATTTACACAACAGCATGTGACATTTATTGTCAATCAGTGTTGCTTCTTAGTGGACAGTTTGATTTCACAGAAGTGTGATTGACTTGGTGTTACATTGTGTTGTTTAAGTGTTCCCTTTTTTTTTTGAGCAGTGTATATAAAAAAATCTCAGTTTACATTGGCGCGTTATGTGCAGTAATGTTTTGATTCCAAAACATCCGGTAATTTTGCAGAAATACTCACAATAAACATTGATAAAAGATGTGGAAAAAAGAAGTGTTGTTCACATAATTAAAGGTAAATGTATCCTCTATGCAACCGCTGTGTCAGATTTTTAAAAACTTTACGGAAAACGAATAATCTGAGAACGGCGCTCAGAACCCAAAGAAATAGCCGCCATTTTGGCGTCAACATAAGCCACAAAAAACACTATAAATATTCACTTACCTTTGAATATCTTCATCAGAAGGCAGTTCCAGGAATTCCATTTCGAAAATAAATGACTGATTTTTTCCATAAAGTTCCAAAAAGCCCATAATTTAGCCACTTGTTGTTAGCTTGTTCAGCCCAGCATTCAAACCTCAAAAAGCACGAGCAGTTCCTCCAGACAAAAACTCAAAAAGTTCCGTTACAAGTCGTAGAAACAAGTCAAATGATGTACGCAATCCATATTTAGGATGTTTTAAACATTAATCAGCAATAAGGTTCCAACCGGAGAATTTCATTGTCTGAAGAAAAGCATAGGAACGCAAGAACACTCTCTTGTGACCGCGCGTAATGAAACCGAGGCTTTCTGCCAGACCACCCACTCAAAGAGCTATTATGAGCCCCACCTTTATAGTATAATCATACAACCAGAATCTAAAGACGGTGACATCTTGTGAAAGCCCTAGGAAGTGCATTCTCATCCATATCTAAGGTGGACATCCAATGGCACTGTTTTCTAAATTGAATTCTCACTTCCTGTTTGGATTTCTTCTCAGGTTTGTGTCTGCCATATGAGTTCTGTTATAATCACAGACATAATTCAAACAGTTGTAGAAACTTCAGAGTGTTTTCTATCCACCAGTAATAATACTATGCATATTTTTCCATATGGGAAAGAATAGGAGGCCGTTTACTCTGGCCACACCTTTCATCCAAAAGTGAAAATGCTGCCCCTAGCCTCAACAGGATCTTAATTAAGAATACAATCACTCGGGCTTCCCGAGTGGCGCAGTAGTCTAAGGCACTGCATCGCGGCGTGAGCTGCGATCCAGGATCTCCACTAGAGATCCTGGTTGGATTCCAGGCTCTGTAACAGCCGGCTGTGAACAGGAGACCCATGGTGCACAATTGGCCCAGTGTTGTCCGGGTTAGGGGAGGGTTTGGCCAGCAGGGATGTTCTTGACCCATTGCGCTCCTAGCGACTCCTGTGGAGGGGCGGGCGCAAGTACACTGACGCGGTCGCCAGACATACAGTGTTTCCTCTTACACATTGGTGCGGCTGGCTTCCGGGTTAAGAGGGCATTGTGTCAAGAAGCAGTGTGACTTGGCTGGGTTTTGTTCCGGAGGACACACGTCCCTTGACCTTTGTCTCTCCCAAGTCCGTACGGGAGTTGCATTGATGGGACAAAACTGTAACTAACAATTGGATACTGCGAAAATAGGAGGTAGATTTTCTTTACAAATAAAATAGAATACAATCACTGACTCCTGCACACTCCTGCAGACATTCCTTCTATTGGAGCATTTTGTGCTCCACATCCATTAGCCCACATGCTGTATAGAACTGTGAAAAAATACCAAATCTACTGATACCATCGTGAGTTTTTGCACTGGAGGTCATTTCATTTTTAGACATTTCTATTTCAGAGCAGTTATTGAGACTGAATATTAAGATAATATTATTCACATTTCACTATTCTAAAATACGCTTATGACTTATTCAAACGGATAAAGATTTGTTTACTGAGCTTTTTTTTACATGAGTTTCAATATATTACGTCAGACTTACCTATACATTCCATTTAAAAGTATACAATCTTTGATATTTCCTGACGTTATATAGTCGTCAATCCCCCATACATGCTTGAAAAATATACTTACCTCATCACAACCCACAATATGATTTAAGTTTACTCCATTGTTTATATTTGTGTTGTCATTTGAATTTTTGTAAATAAAGATTGTACTGCTACAACATACCTGTGAAAAATGTCAGTCCTTGCAACCACAGCTACGTTCAAGAGTTTGAGATTGGCAACGTTTCTCCAGAGACACACAACCTCTAGATTCTGGTTTTAATGTTTGACCTAGATAGTTTGTGTGTATGTATTGATATGTAGGCTTAGTGTGCCTTTTTTATTTATGTAGTTCTGTCCTTGAGCTGTTCTCGTCTATTAATGTTCTGTATTATGCATGTTTTGTGTGGACCCCAGGAAGAGAAGCTGCTGCTTTTGCAACAGCTAATGGGGATCCTAATAAAGTACCAAATGGAGCCTACTTCTGGGGTCTAGGATAGACCACTGTAATAGTTTGGTGGTTTTGAAGTGTGTTTCTGTATTTATTGAGTTTAAGTGTATTTGGGACGTTTGATCTGTTACTTTTAATGCCAGGCAGCTGTACATTTCTCATTTGAAAAGAATGATGACTAATCCTATTACATTTCAAGCACTGCTTTCAAGGAAACAATGTTTTTCTTCTTATGTATTTTCCCTCATCTAGTGGTTGAATGTTTTATCATTCAGCATACTGCAGACTGTACTTTGCATACCACATTATTTTGTACTCTGAGCCAGTGTACTGTATATTGTAAGTGTAACTTAAATCATGTGTCAGCAAAATGTTCCCAAACCTTTCTATGGTTTTATGTTTGGACTGTGCTCATGCATTATTGTGCCAATTTATATTTGATGTAAAAACATGTCTTGTAAATTATGACATGCCAGTAATGTTTTATCAAATTTTGGTCAGAAAACATGACTGCCTCATTTATCATTCTGTGTATTTATGTGATGTATTTTTCCACAAAGGTCAGATTGTGCAATGTTGTGACTCCAGTGTTTTGTTACAGGAAATTAGCAACTTTACTGTATAAAAAACAGATTAGGCATACACTCTTTCAGTCTGCAGCAGCATGTACAAGGTAGCGAGTACCTTTTACATTTTAACTTTGAATCCTGATCTTTAGCATTATGGTCAGTGTGAAGAACTCCCTTTGGCTCTCCCTAAAACAGATGTTTCTGCAGGACACACTGACAACCCCTCCTTCTAGTGCAGAGGTGTCTGGTTGTTTAACTTTTCCATATATATTATTAAGTGTATAAAATATATGTAGTGAACAAAGTGAAAACCAAATTAAATAGAGCCTATACGTTGTGAATAATTTATTCATATCATCAAGGAACTCAAGACAAGATTCAGATTGGAAGACATTCTATAGGCCTAATATAGGAGAGATGGCAGAACAGTTGTCAAGTACTAAAATGTAAAAATGTAATCTTAATATTGATTCATTGAATGAAGATACTGGGCAAATCATTTCCTTACATGGATGTAAAAAACACTTTACGATAAAGTGGTCTGACACAACATCACCATCGATAAGTTGTTATATTCAAAACACACACACTCAAATGTACATTTCCTCTTCTCTCCATCTGTTTTCTCCACAGTTTAACCCCAGAATCTTCTATCTGAAAGTCTGACACTGTTAAGTATGCTGTAACATTATCCCAGTGTAGGCGGTTTTCTAATCTCTTAGCAGGGTAGTTAATGCTTTGTTTAGCAGGGTTCACCTGTACAATATTGCCCTTCATAAATTGAACTGCCCACTTCCAACACCTGCTCTGGGAAAAGACTTTCCCACAATCTCTTTCACCTGCTCTGTAGTTATTGTGCCAGACTGGACTCAATGGACAGATGTTTGATATTTTACGTAGATCTTTGCCCCTCTAATTAGTATTGATTATAAAGGCAGAAGTTTACTTAAGACGGACATTATAGGAGGGTGTTTGGTCAGGGAGGATGGGTAGACGACTGTCTAGCAATCCAAAGGTTGTGTGTTTAAGTTGCATCCTCCAAGATGTATGATCGGTTACGTCTTCCAATTCGTAAGGACTGTGATGCCGTCCTCTAATTCGTGTGATATTGTACGACCGCTATTCCATTCATAATGTAACCTCACCTAAAGTAATGTATCATACTAAATGGTGGGGAACATATTTATATAGTAATCTTACAAATTCCCCTGAGACCAGGTTGCAGATATTGTGCAGACCCCAACCTGTAAGAGCTTCCTTCTCCCATGAAAGAGCTCAATTTACTACCCTATTTACTCTCTCTCTCTCTCTCTCTCTCTCTCTCTCTAACAGAAGTAAAGAGCGAAATGGTTTGCAGTGAGATAAATAAAACGCACTGTTTCAATACAACAAACCAACCTATAGTTAAAATAGTAGAAATCATCAATGTTGCAATGAAATATAATTGAATGACTTTAATTAAAGTCTGTATCTACTCAACCTCTGCACCATCTTTCTTATATTAGCATAAATAGATCATGATTTAATTATTACATGATTGACAAAGCTCTATATTTATTTATTAATTATATTGTGGAGGGGAATATGGAACACACTTTCCCCAGATGTCTAATAAGAAGCACGACTGACTGAAAGCCTAATTCCCCTATACGGACGTGGACAATCTCAATCAATAAACCATCCGTGTCGTAGGTCTATGTCCTTTCATTTTAATTATATTATTAGGACATACAGGACTACACTTAAGGTTCAGGTGTAGCTTTAAAATAGGCTGCTGGTATGTTCAGCACAAATAGTTTCTCTAACATAATTCCCACCATGTTGGGCTGCAATCAATAATCCAAAGGCACATCATTTAAATAAAAAAAGGTAAACATTGGCCGACATACAGACAAGACATATCAGTCTCAACTTATGTTTAGCCCTCCATGTCCTGACGGTTAGGACCTTACAGGTGCATGTGAGAGCTCAACAGACCTGATCTCACCACCAACCTAACCTCGCACTCCCTCTGGAGGTAGAGAGAGAACATTACAACTCCATTTACAGCTGTGTAGCTGCCAACCCTGTTAGTAACCAGACCATCACAGTCAACATCACTACACCCTGTGAAGATGGAGACTCGGGAGATGAAGAAGGTAAAATGAATTCATATCCTTTATTGCCATCAGCTCTGAGCTAATTACACTGTTGTATAAATCTCTCTTGAGACAAAGGCTTAGTAGACTTGTTGTATTGTGATGAACCTGAGCTGAGATTGGTCAAGAGCACCTTCTATTGGAGAAAATTTAGAATTTCATTGTGAGCTTATACAATTATATACTTGAACTTTTGGACCCCAGGAAGACTATCTGCTGCTTCTTCAACTTTTTGCAGTTTACATTAACTTGTATGCTTTTGTGTTCTATTATGTGAGGTACAGTATATATGTAATGTACTGTATTTGTTTTTCATCCACACCACAAAGATGAGAGGCATGGATGAAGATACTATACTCTTATCCCAGCAGCCTGTGTGGTGTACCCAGGGACCTTTGCAGAGTTCGTCAAAGGACAAAAGGCTATTTTAAAACTGTCCCGCAACTCCTGCCGTGTCCACAGACATCCCCTAAATAATCAAAAACCGACTCACGGGAATGAATGCACCAGAGGAGGCTAGTGGGAGGAGCTATAGGAGGAGGGTCCTATGAAATTGAATGGTACCAAACACATCAAGCACATGGAAACAACGTGTTTATCTCAGTTCCACTAATTCCATCCCAGCCTTTACAATGAGCCAGTCCTCCTATAGCTCCTCCCAAAACCTCCTCTGGAGTGCACAACTGGTTAATAGTCACTCATAGATATGTCAGTCAGTCAGGTGGCTAGATGCTTCCATATACTTGTATTGCAGTAATGTTGAAGGGCTCTTGCTAGTATTACTTAGCCAGCTAGAAGGATGAAGTAAGTAAGGATGAAGTAACATGAAGTAACATTAAACAGAGCCTACCGCAGCAGGGGCAAAAAAATACCCTACTAAGTTTTAATAACTTTGCTTTACAGAGAGTAGAATCCTGAGACAAACATTGATGTAGCGCTCAGTGGTGAGGCTGAGGCAGGCTGCAATGCATGCAGGAAGAAGCAGATGACACAGAGGGAGAGAGAGAGGAAGTAAGCAGAGAGAAATGAGTACATTGATTCCCAAACTTGGGGTCGGGGCTCTATGTAATACGCAGCTGATGCTACGTGTCAGTTTGAATCATTTCTCATATTTCCCTCCTGTCAGAGGTATAACATTGCAAAAAATGTAGGTGGCCAAAAAAAATCAATAATCAGAAAAGAATACACAATACCCTACTGTAATCGATCGAACACAACAAATCATCTAACGTGATTTCACAATAGAGATAAAACAGTCTTGTAGGCCTACGACTCACATAATAAACCATAGGCCAATAATTAATAGACAGTGAGACTAGAACATAATGACTTGAAATAGCAGTAATAATCACAATAAGCTGGACAACCTCATCGACCAGGAGATAGTAAGCTAGGCTAGGCTCAGTGACAAGGAGATAATAGGCTAGGATAGACTCAGCAACCAAGAGATAATAGGCTAGGCTCAGCAACCAGGTGATGGTCGGCTAGGCTAAGCGGCCAACAAATGTTAACATTTAACACTTGCTGAGAGCGTTATAAATACATTTACTTTTTAAATTACTTAGCATTTTTAAAGTTATGTCTGCCCCAATCTTGACTTCCTAAATCAGTCTATTTAAAACACTATCATGGTTAGAATCTTAAATATCACAAACAGAATTTGTGTTATGAACTCTTTTACAAGGACACGTCTTTTTGGGGGGGGGGCTGATGGCCCATCGAAACTACACCTAAACTGTATTGAAACTAATTTCACTCATATAATAATAGTCAGGCTAAAGACAAGATTAAATTGACAATAGTCTGATGGGGGAGAAGATTATAAATTGTTAAATTGTGTATGAAGAATCTGATTAACAGCGCAGCTTGGAATTGCCACAGAGGCAGGGAAATTAGTTAAAAAATAGACTTTTGCTCAGTCCTGTACAGAGTCGCAAGCAGATAAGACATTTCAATGTCTATATAGTATCATAAAGATCTGACTCTGACCCCTTGAGCTCTATTTCAACATTTTGGCAAGAATTTGTGCTGTTACACGTGCCCTTGCAACACTCAAAGCACAGTAATGTAAACTCAAAATTAATTCCTTAAGATCTGCTCTTAACAAATTAATAATGAATTATATTTGTTATGGATTCTCACACTTGATTTGTGGTGTTGTAGTGGTTTCTATTTTCTACATACAGCCTACAGTTACATAAACTAATGGAAATGCTATTGTGTTCTTTGAAATACATTTTTCTTTCGTATTATAATGTTACCTAAGAACTTCATAAACACAAGCAAATTATTATCTTTACCATAGCATACATGAAATGTATTTATTACACAGCTAGAATGTTGAATTTCAACAGGTTTGAAGGGGGCCCAACGAGGCCAGACTTTTCTAGTGTTAATCACTGGCACAGAGGCCAATCAAAGTAGATCAGGTTTGCAATAGGTTACATGCTGCATATTATTAAAGCTTGCTGTTAGCTAGCCAGCTGACCTTAGATGGCTAGCTAGCTAGCTAACATTATGTGCATGACGTGTGTGTAGTGATGTTATCTCAGAATGCCATTTTGCATCTATTGTTTAATAATACTAACATATTTGTATCTGGAATTTGTATCAGCATCAGTAGAACATGCCTGACTCTCCTCCACCAAGCAAAGGCAGCAGCACAGTCATCAACTACATGCACCATTCAAATCAAAAAATCAAATTTTATTTGTCACATACACATGGTTAGCAGATGTTAATGCGAGTGTAGCGAAATGCTTGTGCTTCTAGTTCCGACAATGCAGTAATAACCAACAAGTAATCTAACTAACAATTCCTAATCTACTGTCTTATACACAGTGTAGGGGATAAAGAATATGTACATAAGGATATATGAGTGAGTGATGGTACAGAGCAGCATAGGCAAGATACAGTAGATGGTATCGAGTACAGTATATACATGTGAGATGAGTATGTAAACAAAGTGGCATATTTAAAGTGGCTAGTGATACATGTATTACATAAGGATGCAGTCGATGATATAGAGTACAGTATATAGGTATGCATATGAGATGAATAATGTAGGGTAAGTAACATTATATAAGGTAGCATTGTTTAAAGTGGCTAGTGATATATTTACAACATTTCTCATCAATTCCCATTATTAAAGTGGCTGGAGTTGAGTCAGTGTCAGTGTAGGCAGCAGCCACTCAATGTTAGTGGTGGCTGTTTAACAGTCTGATGGCCTTGAGATAGAAGCTGTTTTTCAGTCTCTCGGTCCCAGCTTTGATGCACCTGTACTGACCTCGCCTTCTGGATGATAGCGGGGTGAACAGGCAGTGGCTCGGGTGGTAGATGTCCTTGATGATCTTTATGGCCTTCCTGTAACATCGGGTGGTGTAGGTGACCTGGAGGGCAGGTAGTTTGCCCCCGATGATGCGTTGTGCAGACCTCACTACCCTCTGGAGAGCCTTACGGTTGAGGGCGGAGCAGTTGCCGTACCAGGCGGTGATACAGCCCGCCAGGATGCTCTCGATTGTGCCTCTGTAGAAGTTTGTGAGTGCTTTTGGTGACAAGCCGAATTTCTTCAGCCTCCTGAGGTTGAAGAGGCGCTGCTGCGCCTTCTTCACGATGCTGTCTGTGTGAGTGGACCAATTCAGTTTGTCTGTGATGTGTATGCCGAGGAACTTAAAACTTGCTACTCTCTCCACTACTGTTCCATCGATGTGGATAGGGGGTGTTCCCTCTGCTGTTTCCTGAAGTCCACAATCATCTCCTTAGTTTTGTTGACGTTGAGTGTGAGGTTATTTTCCTGACACCACACTCCGAGGGCCCTCACCTCCTCCCTGTAGGCCGCCTCGTCGTTGTTGGTAATCAAGCCTACCACTGTTGTGTCGTCCGCAAACTTGATGATTGAGTTGGAGGCGTGCGTGGCCACGCAGTCGTGGGTGAACAGGGAGTACAGGAGAGGGCTCAGAACGCACCCTGTGGGGCCCCAGTGTTGAGGATCAGCGGGGAGGAGATGTTGTTACCTACCCTCACCACCTGGGGGCGGCCCGTCAGGAAGTCCAGTACCCAGTTGCACAGGGCGGGGTCGAGACCCAGGGTCTCGAGCTTGATGACGAGCTTGGAGGGTACTATGGTGTTGAATGCCGAGCTGTAGTCGATGAACAGCATTCTCACATTTCTTCACCAACTACAGAGTTGAGGAAACACGTGTGGACCTGAATTGTGAAAACTGCCGTGGCTAAAACAAGAACACGTTTGTGCTCTGGTATTGTGCCTGGCGGACCATGCACACGCTCCACCACAGTCTGGACCTTCACTTCCTAATCACAGGCCACACTGGTGCTTGGGCCTCATCATGCAGCGCTTCAGAAAGACCAGAGTGAACACTTTGTCTGAGATTGCTGGTGTTGAGAAGTGCAGCACTGTGACAGGGGTCAACATCCCACAGCTGGTTGGACTGGATGATGGTACAGTGCTGGGGAAAGCTATGGCTGGCAACAGCACATGACAGATTTACATTTACATTTAAGTCATTTAGCAGACGCTCTTATCCAGAGAGACTTACAAATTCATGCAGTACCGGCACTTGAGGTGAAAATAATGTTCATTGCATTATTCTTCTTCTCTAAACTTGGGAGGTGAATTGATGTTGTAATGTCTTCTGATTTTTGTTGTTGTTATTCCCTGTTTTATTCCCTGGAGCATTCAGACTGTTGGGACCAGGTTTCTGCTGCGCAACGCTGACATCCTTCCTCCCATAGATGGTCTGCCTGTACAAGCACCACCCGGACTGGACACAGATAGACAAACGTATCTTTTTGAGAAGATCAGTGAGTTTTGCGACGAAGAGGCTATGGACATCACATGTCCTGCACCAAAGTCAAGGGCAGGACAGAAACAGGCTCTCTGAATATAGATTCCCTCGTTCATGAGTGTTTCGGATGGACCAGTCATCAGCACTATCTGCAGCGCCTCTATTCAAACGACTCTCTCCTAACACACATGCCATACGTTGCTGCTGCTGAAAAAACAATAGCCTGCTGCTCAGCCACTTTACACCTGAATGCATATAACTACCTCATCTATCACTAATATCGTTATTGATATTGTACATAATGTATATTATTTTATGTATATTGACTCTATTTCTGACATTGCTTCCATGCAAGTAACCATTTGGCTGTACCGTTTGCACCTTCTGTAGAGACCCATCCACTTGGCAAGATGTGGCTGGGGGTTTAGCATTTATTTTAGACAAGCATCTATTTAGACAAGTGTGTCTGGGTAAGCGTCATCTAATATTTCTAACATGTTTTTATCTGGACCCTATCTGTTTACCTGGAATGTTTCCTTATTGTAGGCTACTACCACTTTTAGTCTTAATCTTTACTTCACTACTCACTGTTTAGCACATGACCTCATGTGAATCCTTAAAGAGATGGGTGGGGCTGGCTTAAGAGGGCGTGAACAATGCTGAATGGGTGTAGACAAAGGAGAGTTCTCCAGTAGGTACCAAAACAGTCTAAGGCCCTTTTCTCAAAGTGAGTTTACAAGTGTATAAACTTTCAAAGCAGAATTAGTGTCACATGAGTTGACGCTGGAGAGACGAAGTAGATACGGGGAGTCAAACAATGAGGAACGGACATGGAATGAGACAGGAACAGCATCAGCATACAAGAAAACAAAGATAAAGGTGTGCGTAATTGATGGCAGGAGTGTGTGATAAAGGGCAGCCTGGCGCCCTCAAGCACCAGGGGAGGGAAGAGCGGGAGCAGACGTGACAGTACCCCCCCCTCTAGGGAGCCCCACATGGCGTCCAACCTGGGAGAACCGGCCGAGAATAGGGCACTGGGCAAGCCGGTTGGGACGTGAAAGCCAAACGAACTGGCAGGAGCATGAGCCTGGCGAGCCGGCTGAGGCATGGAAGCCAGACAATCCGACTGAGGCAAGACACCTGTCGATCCTGCTGCAGCGAGGGAGCCCGATGATCCGGTGTAGAGTGGCGTGGGATGGGAAGCTGCCGAACCAACCGAAGCAAGAAAACCTCTCGAACCAGTCAGGACGTGAAGGCCCGAAGGGCTGGCTTAGGCACCTCCAGTTCCATCGCTGGTGGAATCCACCCGAAGTCACCAACAAAAAACAAACAAAAACTCCTGGACCGGCCGGGCGAACAAGAACTGACGATCCGGCTGAGGCCCGATGTGGGATGGGCACCATCCGAGCCAACCGGGGCAAGGAAACCGCTCAAGCCAGCGAGGGCGTGGAATCCCGACGAGCTGGCTAGACAACCCTGGTTCCATCGGTGGCGACCCAGAGCCGATGCCACCATACCAACCGGAACGCCAGTGCTCCCCAATGGCTTCTGCATTCTGTCACAAGGAATGACGCTGGAGAAACGAAGCAGGTACAGGGAGTCAAACATTTAATATGGAACGAGACAGGAACAGCGTCAGAAAACAAGCAAATCAGACATATACAAATTAATGCAGAAGCCGGGGAACAGAGCTGGGGAACTGACAAATATAGGGGAGGTAATAAACAGATGATAAGTGAGTCCAGGTGAGTCCAATATCGCTGAAGCACATGACGAGGGAAGGCAGGTGTGCGTAATTGATGGCAGGAGTGCGTGATGCAGGGCAGCCTGGTGCCCTCAAGCGCCAGGGGAGGGAAGAGCGGGAGCAGACGTGACAATTTCATTCCCATTGTTCCTCAAAAATGCTGTGTACTGTATGATATACCATTTTGTGGTCTCTACTTTTATCCAATGTAAAAACATATGTAATTCAAATTTTGATACATAAATCCCAATCCAGGTGGTGAGTCACATGTGCTGAGATTATTATGGACAAAAGGATTATTTTAATTTGTCAAATGGCAGCCAAGCATCATGTAACCGGAATAAGTTCCTTGATATTTATTAAAAGGAGCATCAACCTCATCACCATACATATTCTACCATTACCCATTCAAAGGTTCTTCAATATTTGTTCTTACTCATTCACCCTCTGAATGGGCACACATACAAAATCCATGTCTCAATTGTTACAACACAGAGGCGGATGCAAGATGCAAGCAACGATGGTTTAATGAATGTAGTTCACAGCAGCAACATGACAGACAGACTGTACTCAGAAGGAATCCGACCCAGGAACTCGGGCACATCTTCCAATGATAACGTGCTGAGAAAACCAGGGAGTGTGTCCGGATGAGTAGGAAGGAGCACAGCAGATAATCCACACAAGAGAAGAGCACGGACACGACAACCTCAGAGAAGAAACAACGATCTGACAACAAGAAACACTGGTAACAGAACATATAAAGGGAAGATAAGTGGTTCCAGCTGGCGCAGACAATCAGGCCGAGATTGGGAACCACGCCCACACAAACACTGGAGAGAGAGAGAGAGAGAGAGAGAGAGAGAGAAAGAGAGAGGGAGGCAGTGGATTCATGAACCGTGACAATACCCTCCCTAGGAACGCCTCTGGCGTTCCCAGGCGAATTTACCTGTCGATTGAAATCATCGATAAGGGAGTGATCCAGAATGTCCCTAGCAGGTACCCAACTTCTCTCCTCCGGGGTGCAACCTCCCAGTCCACCAGGTACTGGAATCCGCGTCCCTCCTTCTAGAGTCCAAAATACGATTGACAGAAAAGGTGGTTTCCCCATCAACAAGTCGTGGCGGCGGGGGAACCGGGACCGGCGGGTTAATGCGTGCCTGAAACACAGGTTTTATTTTAGACACATGAAAGGTACGATGAATTCTCCTATACGCCGGAGGAAGCTTGAGCCGGACCGCCACCGGACTAATGATCCTGGTGACTCTGAACGGGCCGATAAATTTGGGGGCAAGCTTGTTCGAAACGGATCGGAGTGGAATGTTCTTAGTAGAAAGCCACACTCTTTGGCCAACGACGTATACCGGAGGCTTCGACCGGTGGCGATCGGCCTTAGCCTTGGTGCGCCCCACCCGGAGAAGAGTCTCACGGGCTCTGCTCCATGCGTGACGGCACCTCTGGATGAAAGCGTGAGCGGAGGGAACAGTGACCTCGGGCTCCGTACTGGGAAAGATAGGTGGCTGGTAACCTAAACTACACTCAAACGGAGAGAGACCGTGGCTGCCACTGGCAACGAATTGTGAGCGTACTCAACCATAGAGAGTTGTTGACTCCAGGAAGAGGGATTCTTAGAAACCAAACATCGCAACACTCTCTCCAAATCTTGGTTGGCCCTCTCTGTTTGACCGTTGCTCTGGGGATGAAACCCTGAAGACAGGCTGACACTCGCTCCCAGTAACCTACAAAACTCTTGCCAAAACCTGGACACAAATTGGGACCCCGGTCAGAAACTACGTCCATCGGCAGGCCATGTAAGCGAAAGACGTGATCCACGACAGTTACCGCTGTCTCCTTGGCAGATGGTAATTTAGGCAAGGGAATAAAATGAG